>NW_004568627.1:0-1343 GCF_000260355.1 Condylura cristata | reverse complement strand
AAATAAACAGAATCATAAATGAAAGAGGAAAAATCACAACAGACCCAGCAGAAATCAAAAGAATAATCAGAGAATACTATGAGCAACTATATACAAACAAGTTTGACAATTTACCAGAAATGGACAAATTCCTCCAACTCTACAACCACCCAAAGCTAGATAAAGATGAAATAGAAGAACTAAAAAGGTCAATTACAAGCAAGGAAATTGAAGAAATAATCAAAACCCTCCCCAAAAATAAAAGTAAAACTATCTTTATTTGCAGATGATATGTTAATTTACATGGAAAAAACTAAAAACTCCACAGAGTTTTTACCAAATGTTAAGAAAAGAACTACTGCCCATTCTACACAGACTCACCCAAAAAACTGAAAAAGAAGGAAAACTGCCACAAACATTCTATGAAGCCAATATCACACTAATACCAAAACCTAACAAAGAAAAAACAAAAAAAGAAAGCTTCAGCCCAATCTCCCTAATGAACACTGATGCAAAATCTTCAACAAAATCTTAGCTAACAGAATCCAACAATGCATTAAAAGAATAATACACCACGGCCAAGTGAGTTTATCCCAGGAGCACAAGGATGGTTGAACACCAGAAAATAAATTAATGTAGTTCATCACATCAACTGGCAGAAGAATCAAAACCACATAATCATATCAATAGATGTGGAGAAGGCTTTTGACAAAATTCAACACCCATTTATGTTTAAGGCCCTTGAAATCCTCAGAATAGAAGGAACATATCACAACATGATTAAAAGCCACATAAGATAAACCCACAGCCAATATTATCCTCAACAGAGAAAAGTTGACACTCTTTCCTTTGAGATCAGGAACAAGACAAGGGTGTCCACTATAGCCACTGCTCTAAAGCATAACTTTGGAAGTTCTAGCCAGAGCAATAAGGCAGGAAAATGGCATACAAGGAACCCAAATAGGGAAAGAAGAAGTAAAACTATCTTTATTTGCAGATGATATGTTAATTTACATGGAAAAAACTAAAAACTCCACAGAGGAACTAATCAAAACCATCCACCAGTTTAGCAAGGTAGCAGGATATACAACTGACACACAGAATTCAGAGGCTTTCCTATACACAACCTACCAATCGAAGAAACAGAAATTTAAAAAAAAAATCATCCCCTTTTCAATTAAAATAAAAATAATCAAGTACCTGGGAGTCAACCTAAAAAAAAAAGAGGTAAAAGAAATTTACAAAGAAAATTACAAAACAATGTTAAAAGAAATACAAGAAGACACCATGAAATGGAAAGACATCCCCTGCTCATGGATCGGGAGAATTAACATCATCAAAATGGCCATCCTGCCAAAAGCAAT
>NW_004568626.1:0-1344 GCF_000260355.1 Condylura cristata | reverse complement strand
GAGGCTGAGAATGCCATTCAAAGAACTGAATAGGCAGAAGACACCAGGTACGGTCAACACCATCATGGTTAAGTTTGCCAACAACCCTGTTCACTCACATTTACCAGGCCTCTGTCAGGCGCAAGTCTCAAGCACAGCATTTCTGGTGGGACAATTTACTCACCATGACTATAGTGTCTAGAGTCAAGAGGTAACACTATCCCCACCCTGCTGTCCCCAGCTCTGCCATCCCTCCTTGGACCCTTGCCTGAGGGATTCCAAGTCCCCCTGTTCCCACCTTATCCCTAGGACTGACAGCTGAATCTTGTCTACACTATCTGAGAGTAATATAAGCTTGAGGTTACCCCAGCTACGCATGCCTACAAATAATCATTATGGAATTTGGGTACAGGGGTGTTAGCTGTGGCCAACCTTGAATCCTAGTAAAAACCAGGTGATATTACTGAAAGCTAATAATGAACATTTTTTCATATGTGTACTAATGTCATATTGTTTTCAGTACTGTTGCTTTATAAAGTTTGAATTCAAATAAAGTGATGCCTCTGTTCCTCTCCTTTTTCCTAAAGATTGTTTCTTCAGTTTAAGGCCTTTTATGGTTCTACATAAATTTCAAATTTTTGGTTCAATTTATATGAAAAATATTTTTGGTATTTTTATAATGATTGCATGAAGCATATATAATTTTAGACAAGTTTTCTTCTCAAAAAAAAAAACTTCATGTAACAGCTTAATTTCATCTAGCCTTAGAGTGGATGGAAATTAAGAATTATTTTATAAACTAGAATTTATGATTATGGAATAAGTTTACAGTCACAAAGAATACCATCATTATCATCCCCATCTTTAGACAGATAGATTAGTTTTACAGAGCAATAAATATGAAAACATAGCAATATTCACAGCAGTACTAAGTCTACTTTAAAAGCTGCAAAGCCTTTGGTGTTATAGCTCAAAGATTATAGCCTTTGGGATCTGAGGAGTCTTGGAATGCTTGCCTGAATCTATGACAGTGCAGCTTAATGGAATATGAGGAATGATATCTGTCAAAAGTGTCTCAAGGCCCTCCCTGGTGGCGCAGTGGGTTAAAGCACAGCACTGAGAATCTAAAAGCAGCCTCCTCATGAGTTCGATTCCCGCCTGCCCCGGAGGAGACCACATGGTGTAGCAGACCTCTCCTGACCCGCCCGCTACTCCCCTCAGCAGTGTACTACATCAATCTGCCTGTTCTGTTCCCCACTCTGTCTCTGGTGAATCCTCTCACCATCCCTGCACCTCTGGCCTGCACCCCAGTTCTGTATGCATAAATACATAAATCTTTTTAAAAAGTTTTAAAAAAGGAAAAAA
>NW_004568625.1:0-1239 GCF_000260355.1 Condylura cristata | reverse complement strand
TTCTCTCTATAAATGTGAATTCATAAGCAGTAATTTAAATTTCCTCTTAACAATTAAAAAAATGATAATCGTTATATCCCCGTTAATTGTTTTCCATTTTTCTGAAAGTCAAAATGCTTAAACATTCATTTTAGGAATCTTTAAATTCCATGATAATGGTTACCTTGGGACAGAATCCTTTTGCTAACTCACAGTTGTTGTTTTCTCATAAAATTGCATATGTGAATCAGACACACTTAAAAAAATGTTTCATTAGATTATTAAAATTTTTAGTGTGTTCTTGTGTCTGAAACTTGCACATTTAGGACTTCTGGGATAGACCTATATCTGATATTTTTTCATTTATTATTGAATTTGTAACATATCACTATCTTCTCAAATCATTCATGGACTAATTCTAGTCTTTCATGGAATCAGCAAAACAAATCTAAAATGTTCTGCTCTGTTCACTCTAAACTCCCCATAATTTATTTGCAGTTTTAAAGCCCAATCACATTTTCCATAGATCTTTTTAACACTATATACACTCATTCTACTCCAAATTTCCCCATTATCCACCTATCAAAATCTGCTTCTTCTGTAAAGCTCAGGTTGTTCTCAAATCATAGTCATCACAGTCTACAATTCTGATTTTTCTTTTGTATTTCAGAAACAAGTAGAATAATTTCATTTCCTACTTTTCATGGAAACCGTCTTTATCTTCAACTCTCTCCAAGAATAGACTTAGAGTCTTTCAGGATAGAACCCCTTTGTGCATTTTTATATCCCCTGACCCTCACACAGTGTCAGTCATTACTAAGGGTCACTTAATTGGGAGTTAGGAATTGTCTCTGCTGTACAAAATTTGAAAAAAAATGGATATGTTGATGTCTCAAATAGTAAGATTCACACTATGAAATCTTAGAATATTAAATCATTAGATATTTTTAGAGAGTAAATATACCAAATTCTTCATTTTACAGAGGAGAAAGATGCATATTAAATGGAAAGTGTATGGATCAACCATTTTTTTTAAAAAAAGATTTATTTATGCATATATAACTGGTGTACAGGGCAGAGAGGCAGGGGCAGTGAGATGATTCACCAGAGACAGAGTAGGGAGCAGAGGATCCACCATTCTTAATACCCTTTATCTCAGTGGTTTTAATATCCTTTCTCATTCTGTTTCCTCAAACTTTCAAAAGAAATTTTTGTGTTATGTTCTTCATCTATGAAAAGGAAACTACCTTATAAACTATG
>NW_004568624.1:0-1285 GCF_000260355.1 Condylura cristata | reverse complement strand
CTAGTCATTTGCTTAGCTACTGATGATGTAGCTCGTTTTTCAACCAAATTCTGTGTACATTCTTAGCATTTGTAGATCATTCTTTGTGTCTGTGCAACACACTGGCCTCCAGAGAACCCATATCTTCTGGAATAAAAGTTTTCTTTTTTTTTTTTTTTAAGATTTATTTATTAGTGTATACAGAACTGGGGTACAGGCCAGAGGCTCAGGGACGGTGAGAGGCTTCACCAGAGACAGAGTTGGGAACAGAACAGGCAGATCGACGAAGTACACTGCTGAGGGGAGCAGCGGGAGGGTCAGGAGAGGTCTGCCACGCCATGTGGTCACCTCCGGGGCAGGCGGGAATGGAACTCATGCGGAAGTGGCTTTAGCTTCTTTGTGCAGTGCTTTAACCCACTGCGCCATCAGGGAGGGCCTCAAGTTAATTAATTTATAATAAAGAAGCAAGACTATACAATCGGGGAAGGATCGTCTCTTCAATGAACAGTGTGGGGAGAATGGGGCAGCCACATGTGAAAGAGTGATACTGGACAATAATTATCATATACAAAAATCAAAGTGGATTAAAGATTTGAATATAAGAAACTTCTAGAAGAATACCTTATTCCTATAAGTTCCTGGATATCAGTCTTGGCAATGAGTTTTTGAAATTATTAGGTCAAAAATATACTGGCTGAAATGAACCATTCTCTGTGTTGTTTTCTAAAAAAAAAAAAAAGCTATTTGCACTTCCCAGGCTTCATACCCCAACCCAAGCTTCCTTTCCTAGCATCAACTAGAATTTTACCAGTAATTAAGGATCAGAGCCCTGCCAGGTACTGGGAATACAGAGATGAAAAGGATACTGTCCCCATTTGCATGGGTTTTGTTGGGAGACAAAATGGCCACTAGACAAGACTTCACCCTGCTTCCCTGCTGCTGTTCTCCTACTCTGGACATTGTCTGTGGGGCCACTGTGGGTTCTGCTCGAGATGGGAAGGTAGGGCGTGAGCATTTTAATTTCCCCCCAGGAAAGACATTTAACAATAAGCAATAAAACACATAACGCGGCCCTCCCTGGTGGCGCAGGGGTTAAAGCACTGCACTAAGAAGCTTAAGCCCCTTCTGCATGAGTTCGATTCCCGCCTGCCCCGGAGGTGACCAAATGGCGTGGCAGACCTCTCCTGACCTGCCCGCTGCTCCCCTCAGCAGTGTACTTCGTCGATCTGCCTGTTCTGTTCTCCAGAGAGTTACTGGAGAATTCTCTCTCACCCTCCGCATCTCTGGTCTGTACCCCAGTTCTGTA
>NW_004568623.1:0-1290 GCF_000260355.1 Condylura cristata | reverse complement strand
TTTTCCACACAAAAAAGAAAGTTTTAATATTCTGAAGTCTACATGATTCGCTTATTTTCTTTTGTATGTGATGTTCAACCTGTCTGTAAAAATTCCTGACCAAAGTGAAGGTCATGTAGACAGTCTGTGCTTTCTTCTGATTATTAATGGTAGTCTCTCATTCCCCCCATTTTCCTATGTGTAATTTTGCATGATATTTGGTATAAATGACAAAGTTTGTGTTCACCTTCATTTCCTTCCCACTGGTTTACAGTTGATTACTCCATCATTATTATTGAATATATCTATTTATTTTGTTTGAATTTCCATCAGTGCATGACATAAAATTGTGGATTCTGGAATGGGGATTGAATGCTGTGACCACTGCTTTCCCACCCCCCCACACACGGAGCACCTAGTGCCACTCTGATCCCCGTTGGTTCCGTCATCTGCCGGGGGACCTGGCTCCGTCCACACAGAGGAGCTGGATTCCCGAGGACCCACCGGCAGCACCTCCACGTTTCATCCTTGGGACTAAGTCGGACCCTGTGGAAAAAGGTAAGAGGTCTTCAACACTTCTGTGTTGGGATGACATCGGATCCTGCTGAGAAAAGGTAAGGAGTCGTGAGGACCGTTGAGATGAGGTGAGGACGCAGGGAAAGGGGAGGAAGCGGGGTGGAATAGGAAAAGGGTGCCCAGTGACACACAATCAGTCACTGTTCTCGCTCACACATAGTTCATTTGTTCCTTTCTCATGTGGTCACACCCCATCACACACATACCCCTTCCCACGCAGTGACACACACGTGCAGTCTGTTATTTTATTTCTCACCTTGTCACAGCCGCAAGTATCAGTGTATCGTGGTGTCACGTCTCATCGGGCCAGATACAGACACTCGTCACTACCTGATTTCTCACACACCAACACATGGGTCTTCCTGCACTTCATTCCTGTTCTAGGCAAAGTCTCACTGAGTCACCTCATTCTGTATTCTCTCACACACAGGCACATACACAGACACCCACGGTCCGTTATTTTGTTCTTCATTTGCCAGCACAGCTCCCACCCAAGCCTCCTTCCTTACCAACTCACACATATAGACAGTTTCTCATGTCTCACCTTGTCCCTCATACATCCACATGGTTACTTCTTTTTCTCACCTTTATATATACCCATAAACATGATCATCTTTTGTCATCCAAAGGTTACAGAGCTACAAGCACGTGTTCACACACAAGATTCCTTCTTGGGGGGTTAGGGTCAGGGTCAGGGTCAGGGTCAGGGTCAGGGGTCAGGGTCAGGGTCAGGGT
>NW_004568622.1:0-1346 GCF_000260355.1 Condylura cristata | reverse complement strand
CACACTCAGGGAGTAAACCGTTATGTGTTTGTTTTTTTTTAAAGATTTTTTTATTTATGCATACAGAACTGGGGTACAGACCAGAGATGCGGAGGTGGTGAGAGGATTCACCAGAGACAGAGTGGAGAACAGAACAGGCAGATCGACGAAGTACACTGCTGAGGGGAGCAGCGGGCAGGTCAGGAGAGGTCTGCCACGCCATTTGGTCACCTCCGGGGCAGGCGGGAATCGAACTCATGCAGAAGGGGCTTAAGCTTCTTAGTGCAGTGCTTTAACCCCTGCGCCACCAGGGAGGGCCGCGTTATGTGTTTTATTGCTTATTGTTAAATGTCTTTCCTGGGGGGAAATTAAAATGCTCACGCCCTACCTTCCCATCTCGAGCAGAACCCACAGTGGCCCCACAGACAATGTCCAGAGTAGGAGAACAGCAGCAGGGAAGCAGGGTGAAGTCTTGTCTAGTGGCCATTTTGTCTCCCAACAAAACCCATGCAAATGGGGACAGTATCCTTTTCATCTCTGTATTCCCAGTACCTGGCAGGGCTCTGATCCTTAATTACTGGTAAAATTCTAGTTGATGCTAGGAAAGGAAGCTTGGGTTGGGGTATGAAGCCTGGGAAGTGCAAATAGCTTTTTTTTTTTTTTAGAAAACAACACAGAGAATGGTTCATTTCAGCCAGTATATTTTTGACCTAATAATTTCAAAAACTCATTGCCAAGACTGATATCCAGGAACTTATAGGAATAAGGTATTCTTCTAGAAGTTTCTTATATTCAAATCTTTAATCCACTTTGATTTTTGTATATGATAATTATTGTCCAGTATCACTCTTTCACATGTGGCTGCCCCATTCTCCCCACACTGTTCATTGAAGAGACGATCCTTCCCCGATTGTATAGTCTTGCTTCTTTATTATAAATTAATTAACTTGAGGCCCTCCCTGATGGCGCAGTGGGTTAAAGCACTGCACAAAGAAGCTAAAGCCACTTCCGCATGAGTTCCATTCCCGCCTGCCCCGGAGGTGACCACATGGCGTGGCAGACCTCTCCTGACCCTCCCGCTGCTCCCCTCAGCAGTGTACTTCGTCGATCTGCCTGTTCTGTTCCCAACTCTGTCTCTGGTGAAGCCTCTCACCGTCCCTGAGCCTCTGGCCTGTACCCCAGTTCTGTATACACTAATAAATAAATCTTAAAAAAAAAAAAAAAGAAAACTTTTATTCCAGAAGATATGGGTTCTCTGGAGGCCAGTGTGTTGCACAGACACAAAGAATGATCTACAAATGCTAAGAATGTACACAGAATTTGGTTGAAAAACGAGCTACATCATCAGTAGCTAAGCAAATGACTAG
>NW_004568621.1:0-1323 GCF_000260355.1 Condylura cristata | reverse complement strand
AGAACTGGGGTGCAGGGGCAGTGAGAGGCTTCACCAGAGACAGAGTGGGGAGCAGAACAGGCAGATCTACTGAAGTACACTGCTGAGGAGAGCAAAAGGCAGGTCAAGAGAGGTCTGCCCCGCCATGTGGATCGCCTCCCAGGTGGGAATTGAATTCATGCTGAAGTGGCTTCAGCATCTTAGTGCTGTGCTTTAACCCACTGTTCCACCAGGGAAAGGCCACATCAAGTGATTTTACTAAAGAAATCAAGGGCAAAGGGGATAACATGTTATGGCAATTTAATCAATGAGTAAGCATTACTATTAATGGTTAAAAAGATAAAGCATATTATAGTTTATTTTCATTATTTAATATTTTGATTCTTTACTGGCATGCATATTATGTATATGAAAATGCATGACTACATTTGTAGTCAATACATATTGAAAATAAATATGATTCTTTAAAACATTTGAAATGCTACTCTTAGAACAACTTTTAGAATGTATTTCTATGTCTTAATAATATAAAAATCTTCATTCCTTGTAATTGAATTTTCATACATCATAAAATCTACATTTTATTATACATATATTTATTTTTCTTTGTATAATTTATTTGCATATATATTATGTCATTATCCATTTCTATGTAATGTTTGCTTTCTCCTCTCAAATGTAGTCCCCATAGAATTCCCACCATCAATTCATTCATGCACCATCACCATAGTTCCTTATTTTCTTCCCTCCCTCATTTTGAACATTTCCCTTCCCCTCCCCTAAAGAATGTCTCTGATTTATAGTTTTTTGTTAACTTTTGAGTTTTTTGTTATTATTCCTCCCTGATCCTTTATTTGATCCCCCCTATATTCCTTCTATAAGTGAAACCATCTGATATTTTTCATTTTCCTTCTGACTTATTTGAGCATAATCCCTTGTAGCTCCAACCATGTATATGTGAATGGCATGAGTTTATCTTTTTTGATTGTTGAATAGTATCCCATTGTGTATTTATATCACATCTTCTTGATCAAATAGATGATCTTCTATCATCTATTTTGGGGCATTTGGGTTGTTTCCATAGCTTACCTTTTATAAATAGTGCTGCCATAAATATACACTTAAGAGGGGATTTTGTATTTTCATAATAATATCTAGTGTTTGAAAACTGTTACCTTAATAACATACATGCATGTTACATATTTGTATGCAAGTATATAATGTATGAATGACATGTAAAATGTTATAGCATGTATAAAATACTATGTGTGTGTGTGTAGTCTTCTACTTTAGTCCATTGTTACCCCTCCTCTTTCCGTTCAGGATTTTTTTTTTTTTAAAGAT
>NW_004568620.1:0-1347 GCF_000260355.1 Condylura cristata | reverse complement strand
AAAAAAAAAAAAAAAATCTAAGGGCATCTTAGTCCCAGGGTTCTTAATTCTCCTATAGCTTTATTCAGTACTCAGTACTCAGTGAAAACTAAGGAAATTAAATAAAAAGCATATTATTGTCACTTTAAGCATGGCTGACTGGGCCCTAGTCCATTTTTCAATCATGCGCTCTAGTCCTCTGTACTTGAGAAATGTGCTACACCTGAATTCTTCATTTAAATTTCTTCCTCTGTGAAACAAGGGTTGTGATCCTTTATTCTGTGATTGTAGTAAACACACACACAGGTTCAGTTTTCAGAGTACCACTGGTGGCTCCATAAGTAGGAGCCATTTTATTTTTAGGTTTATTTATGCATACAACTACTGGGGAACAGGCCAGAGGTGTGGGGGATGAGAGGATTCACCAGACAGAGTGGGGAGCAGAACAGGCAGATGTGCTGAAATACACTGCTGAGGGGAGCAGCAGCAAGACAGGAGAGGTCTGCTGTGCCATGTGGCTCACCTCCCTGGCAGGGGATGGAACTTGTGCTGCAGTGGCTGCACAATAAAGCACTGCTGTGCTTTATTTAATCTGTAGTTCCACCCGGGAGAGCCCAGCACAAGTACTAGCTACTTGGTCACTTTTCTGGCTCCCTTCTCTACCAGAAACTTCCAGAGCACATACCTCTAAGCCAGCTCCTTGATCTGACTTCGGTTATACATGCTAGATAATTGAGTTGATGTGAAATCATCGTGCTTTTTTCTAGTGTATGTTTCAATTAGCAAATCAGCTATCAAAAGTTCCCTACCAATGAGTCATTTCTGTCTTGTCTCTATCATTCAGAATGTTTGCTCTGTAAAAACCAATTTCTGGTGGAGTCAGGGCCTTGGGCAAGTAGAACAAAGGGCAGGAAGAGGCGCTGGTGCAAGGGTGACATTACGTTTGGCTGACCCATCTTGTCCTCTTGTACCTAGCCAAAACCCCAGGGAACTACACATTCATGCAGATTTCTCTACTGCCCCCAGCATGAGGAGGGAATAAGGAAAAGGTTGTGGGGTAAGTAGTCACATAGCTCTGAGTTCCCATCATGCCCTATTAACTGTGAGACTTCAGGCCATTTACTTAAGCTCTCTGCTTCTCAGTTCCTTAACTTAAAAGCAAACAAACAACACCAGAGATAATCATTGTGACTTAATTGGGATCTTGTGAGGATTAAGTGAGACACAGTCAAATTCCACCAGATTCAATATTAAGTCCTATTCTTCCATTTCCCAATGTATAGCTTTGACATTAACTTCTCTGAGTCTCAGTTGCCTTACTGAAAATGAGGGCAATAATGCCACCCTTGCAGGTTTTTTTTTTTTTTT
>NW_004568619.1:0-1349 GCF_000260355.1 Condylura cristata | reverse complement strand
ATCAAAGGTCTCCAAAGGTGCAGGGAGGTGAGAGCCCTATTTTCCACTTCTGCTCAGATGTACAGCCCTATCCCTTCTGAGAAAGGGGGAAGGTGTGCCTCCAAGCTTCCCATGATAGCACATGATGAAGACAGAGGGAGTGCAATTTCCTGTGCACTAGGGGCAACCTTTGAGTATCCATCTTCCACAAAGGTTGAGTTAGAGAGTCTGGGCTCATTTTGCAGTGGCAGTACTCTTCCCTGGGGCAGTGAAGCTGCTTTTCTCAGTTCGGTCACATTGCCCTATTCCTATCCCAGGTAGAGTGGACATTATGTGCCCTAACTTCCTCTGATGGCATCAGGTGGCAGCAGATGCTGTGGCCTCTGTCTGAGATTGGGGCAGCCTCTCACAGATTTAGTCCCAGGTTCAGGGCTGTAGATTTGCAGTGTCTCTGCTCTGTCCTGGGGCTATTAATACACTTGTCCCAGTTTGATCACAAGCCCTATCCCTCTCCAAGGAAGTAGGAGGATTTGCACAGCCTATCTTCCCATGATGGCGCTCGATGGAGGTGGAGGCTGTGGTCTCTGCCTGGGATTGGAGCACCCTGTGAGTAATGCTCCTTCCATGCATTGAATAACATCATCCTGGTTCTAGTTTTGCAGAGGCCCCTCTCTGCCTTGTGCCAGACCTGATGGAGGCACATGGAGCACAGAGACATGTGAAGAAGAGACTCTAGTTTATTGGCCCTGGATTGGTTGAAGCATATGTGGGTGAGAGAAATGAGGGGAGGTTCACTATGGCAGCGTTTATCTTGATTGTGATTTTGCTCTTTTCCTCCTAGATTTGTCTGGCCATTTCTGACCATTTCCCATGGTTCCCACTAGAACGTATTTTGGACCTTGATGGCCTTTCAGGACTTCTCTTAGGATGATTCCTTCCTGTTTATATACCCAAGAATGAGATGGCCAGTCCTTCCTCATTGTGTCTGTGGACCTGGAGTCATGTCTGTGAAGATCAGCTTGTTTTACTGCATAGGTGGGGTCACTCATGGATTCCACCACTCACTCAAGTGCTGATGTTACCAAAGCTCAAAGCACTACACTGTCTTAAGGAGCAAACATATGAAACACCTTCCTCCCTCTTCCTCTCCAGCAAAAGCGTGGAGAGAGGAAGTTGATAACATCAGCTAATGAGTCCTAACCGCCCTATCCCCATCAAAATCACTCAGTGACGCTGTTTCTAGCCCACAACGTGCTCCACACTGCTGGATACTCTACCAGTGAGATGTCAGTAGGTACCAGGGAGGCTCATGTTCACCTGAGTGCACAGGTGGCTGAGATCAGCCAACACTTTGAAAAAAGGAAATATTT
>NW_004568618.1:0-1349 GCF_000260355.1 Condylura cristata | reverse complement strand
GGTACGTAAGAGGGGAGGGAACCAAAATAAAACAACCTATATTTTCAGCTTATTTTCTTGGTAGATTTAAACACTTAATTTTAACTATAAAAAAAACAAAAACGGCCCTCCCTGGTGGCGCAGCTGGTTAAAGCGCAGCACTGAGAATCTAGAGCTGCTTCCTCATGAGTTCGATCCCCGCCTGCCCTGGAGGTGACCACATGGCGTGGCAGACCTCTCCTGACCCGCCCTTTGCTCCCCTCAGCAGTGTACTTCGTCGATCTGCCTGTTCTGCTCCCCACTCTGTCCCTGGTGAATCCTCTCACCCTCCGCATCTCTGGCCTGTACCAGAATTATGTATGAATGAATAAATAAATCTTTTAAAAAAAAGTAATCTACTATCATCTAAGTTCCTTGTTGAAAACCCAGACATATAAAAAACTTTCCATATCCATAGCACTATGGTTAGCATCCTTTGGACACCTGTCTTTCTCCATTCTGACAGTCTCCATTCCTATATTCATTCTCTTTATGGAACTGCTTCTTACCCGGCATGTCTTAACCTTTTTTTGTTTGTTTTGTTCATTCAGCATTTGTAATGTGCTACATGCCAGCAAATTTATTCAGAATCAAGTGAGTCAAAGAGCTAAGAGAAAGCTGTGACCTAATATTAAGACAGCTAACTCTTTTAATTAGAAGTGTAGCTTCTGGAAAAACTGTTTCCTTCTACATCTCTGATGACTGTTATAAGGTATCACCTCCTGCTCATCTGACACCTACAGGTTGACTGACATGAAAAGGAAGAGAACAGAGATGAGGGACTGCCTGGCCTGAGGTTCCGTAATGCAGAAATTCATCATCACATCCATGTGTAAGTAACACCAAGAAACTGCAAACCAAACGACCCTGTTACTAACTAACAGTGAAAGTTTTCTGAAGAGTGAGAAAACCACCTGAGTGGTAATAGCATCTGAATCGCTCATTATATTTCTATAGAAAGTCAATCTGTCAAACTGGCTTGGAAGAGCCCCAATCACTACATGAGAAAAGAAAAGGGAAAGTGACATTTATGGAGAGCAATCCATGCATACACTATTTTATTTAATCCTGACTATAGCCCTATGATGACAATATAGATTACTGTCCCATTTTATATATTTAAAAAGGAACTCGGGCCTCCCAGGTGGTACATGGATTAAAGTATTACCAGCCACTGCAGCATGAATTCAAGCCTGGGGAACTGACCCACAAGGTGCAGCAGACCTCTCCTGTCTAACCCACTGCTCCCCTCAGCAGTGTATTTCAGTAGATCTGCCTGTTCTGCTCCCCACTCTGTTTCTGGTGAATCCTCTCACCTCCCACACCTCTGG
>NW_004568617.1:0-1323 GCF_000260355.1 Condylura cristata | reverse complement strand
GGTGCAGAGTGGGGGGAGGGGGTCCAGGCTACAGAGCCCCAGCAGACAGCAGCTATGGGGGGGGGGCGGCAGACTTCTGCCCCACACAAGGTCCACGCCCTGTGACCAAATACCCTGACCCGGGAGACCCCACGCTTCTGCCACTTCACCAGCTGGCGGCTGCCTTCTGGATGCCACACTCCAGTCCCATGAAGGAGATTCAGAGACAAAAAGGACAAACCACCTGCCCTCCAAGAGGGCTGAGTGCCTGGGGAGGCCAACACGCATCGTGGTCCCTCACAGCTTCCTCAGCAATGCGGTGGTAGAGTGGAGATGGCGGTGGGGACCCCATACCTTTCTTTGAGGAATGAAGAAAAGGTAAAATCTGTAGACGAGCACCCCAGGAATTTCACTTTTGCTTCTGCAAACTACTTCGCCGTAGATGGAAGCACCTTTCCCCAGGCCAATGCCAGGGGCAGAGGAGACGAACTCATCATTCTTTACTGTTTGCCCTGTATAATGCCATGTGCCCAGTAAAGAAGATGAATTTACATCACTTGAATAGACTATGAAATTTAATAAACATGGGTCCTCCCTGGCGGTGCAACAGGTTAAAGGCAGCACTACGAAGCTAGCTACCTGCAGCCGCTTCAGTGCGAGTTCAATCCCTAGCCTTGGAGGTGACCCAAGTGATGCGGCAGACCTCTCCTGACCCGCCCGCTGCTCCCCTCAGCAGTGTACTTGTTGATCTGCCTGTTCTGCTCCCCACTCTTTTTCTGGGGAATCCTCTCACCGCCCCTGCATCTCTGGCCTGTACCCCAGTTCTGTATGCGTAAATAAATAAATCTTTAACAGAAGAAGAAATTTAATAAACGTGCCTTTTGTAAAAAAAGAAAACCACTTTTACGAAATCACTTAAGGATGTACATACCGGTAGATCGCCATTCAGAGAAATACACCCACGTATGACCACGCGTACTTATAAAATGTAGCACGACACTGTTACAGGGAAATGGATTTTTAAAAGAGCTGTAAACGGCCATGCTCACAGGCCGTCCCTGCCCGCCAGCCTCCCCATCCATTTATCTATCCCCTCATTTTTAGCTAAAAAAGCAGTTTTTATATGTGACAAGATTTTAAAAAGATAAATCACAGGCAGGGAGCACGGGCTGTCGCTTTTGTTGCTTTCAAGATGTCCTCATTGTCTTTGCCTCAGCATTTGCCACTGAAGCCATGCTCTACTCTACCTTAGTTTGGGGTCTCCAGGAAGCAACCCCTGAGACCAGATTTAAGTGCAAAGAGTCAATGAGGCAGTGGTAGGGAAGTCAGGGGAGAGGGAAGGCG
>NW_004568616.1:0-1349 GCF_000260355.1 Condylura cristata | reverse complement strand
CACACACACACACACACACACACACACACACACACACATTGCTAAGAAGATTTATACAGGGATCACAGTCTATTTTCTTTAAGATTTATTGTATTTATTTATGCATGCACACAAAAACTGGGTTGTAGGCCAGAGGTGCAGAGAATGAGGAGAGGATTCACCAGAAACAGAGTGAGAGCTACTGAAATACACTGCTGAGAGGAGCAGCTGGAGAGACAGGAGAGGTCTGCTGCACCACATAGGTCACCTCCCTGGCAAGTATTCGAACTCATGCCACAGCGGCTGTCAACAGCTTGATAGCATGGAGACTTCAACCCCTGTGCTACCAGGGAGGCCACACTGTCTGCTGTTATCAAATGTTAAGGCACAAATGAAAAGTGACAATTCCATAACTAATTTTTTTCATTCCAAAGTATCAGCAACGACAATACCATTAAATTTTACAAGAAATTACACAATTTTTTTTAAATTACTAAGGTTCTAAGAACTTCACCATAATGTATACTATGCATTGAATTATCAGCTTATAGTTGTAAAATAATATATGGTTACTGGTCTCTTGTGGTAACCTAACCTCACAAAAGATTGTACAGTTACTCCTCCCTATAACTCATCGAAAAGTGAGTTTTTGCACCAAGAAAATGGTAGAGGCTGAAGGAAGTGCCTATGCAGAATAACTGGCAGAGAAATTACAGGGGGGAGACAAAAAAGACCATCACACATTTACAACATGAAGTTATTATTTTATTAATCAAGTTTATGAAATATCAAAAGTCATTCTCTGGCAGAAGTTATTTGTATATCATATGTCCAATATTCAATGCATATTAAAAATTCACAGAACTGAAGAATAAAACAACAAACAACCTGACTGAAAATGGACAGGTTCTGGCCCTCCCTGGTGGAGCAGCGGGTTAAAGCACTGCAGTAGGGGCTAAAGCCACTTCCACATGAGTTTGATCCCTGCCTGCCCTGGAGGTGATCCACATGGCATGGCAGACCCCTCCTGACCCTCCCGCTGCTCCCCTCAGCAATGTACTTTGATGATCTGCCTATACTGCTTCCCACTCTGTGTGTGGTGAATCCTCTCACCATCCCTGAACCTCTGACCTGTACCCAGTTCTGTATCCATAAATAAATAAATCTTAAAAAAAAAAAAGAAGAGAAAAGAAAAAAGAAAATGGACAGGTTCTAGGCCCTCCCTGGTGGCGCAACGGGTTAAAGCACAGCACTAAGAAGCTAAAGCCATTTCCACATGAGTTCGATTCCCACCTGCCCCGGAGGTGACCACATGGCATGGCAGACCTCTCCTGACCCGCCCGCTGCTCCCCTCAGCAGTGTACTTCGTC
>NW_004568615.1:0-1323 GCF_000260355.1 Condylura cristata | reverse complement strand
TTCTTCTGCTTGGTTGTTTGTGTATAAGAAAGCTTCTGACTTTTGTGTGTTGATTTTATAACCTGCTACCTTGCTAAACTGGTGGATGGTTTTGATTAGTTCTTCTGTGGAGTTTTTAGGGTTTTCCATGTAAATTAACATATCATCTGCAAATAAGAAGTTTTACTTCTTCTTTCCCTATTTGGTTTCCTTGTATGCTTTTTTCCTGTTTTATTGCTCTGGCTAGACCTTCCAATGTTATGTTGAAGAGCAGTGGCAATAGTGGACACCCTTGTCTTGTTCCTCATCTCAAAGGAAAGGTTTTCAGCTTTTCCCCTTTGAGGATAATATTGGCTGTGGGTTTATCATATATGGCTTTTATCATGTTGAGGTATGCTCCTTCTATTCCAAGGATTTCAAGAGCCTTAAACATAAATGGGTGTTGAACTTTGTCGAAAGCCTTCTCCGCATCTATTGATATGATTATGTGGTTTTTATTCTTCTGTCTGATGATGTGATGTATTGCATTAATTGATTTTCTGATGTTGAACCTTCCTTGTGCTCCTGGGATAAAGCCTACTTGGTGGTGTATTATTCTTTTAATGCATTGTTGGATTCTGTTAGCTAAGATTTTGGTGAGGATTTTTGTATTGGTGTTCATTAGGGAGATTGGTCTGAAGTTTTCTTTTTTGTGTGTTTTCTTTGTTAGGTTTTGGTATTAGTGTGATGTTGGCTTCATAGATCATTTGTGGTAGTTTTCCTTCTTCTTCAATTTTTTGAATGAATCTGTGTAGAATAGGCACTAGTTCTTTTCTGAACATTCAGTAAAATTCATTTGTAAATCCATCTGGTCCTGGACTTTTATTTTTGGGGAGCGTTTTGATTACTTCTTCTATTTCCTTGCTTGTAATTGGTCTGTTTAGTTGTTCTATTTCTTCTTTATATAGGTTTGGGTGGTTGTAGAGTTGTAGGAATTTGTCCATTTCTCTTAAATTTTCCAATTTGTTTACATATAGTTGCTCATAGTAATCTCTATTTTTCTTTTGATTTCTGCTGGATCTGTTGTGATTTCTCCTCTTTCATTTATGATTCTGTTTATTTGTGCTTTCTCTGTTTTTTTTTTTTTTTCTTTGTGAGCTAGGCTAGTGGCCTATCTATCTTGTTTATTTTTTCAAAGAACCAACTTTTGGTTTCATTGATTTTTTTGGACTGTTTTCCTAACTTTCATTTCATTTATTTCTGATTTGACTTTTATTATTTCTTGTCTTCTGCTGGCTTTTGGGTTATTTTGTTATTCTTTTTCCAGTTCTTTAAGGTGGTACACTAGGTTGTTTCTTTGAGTTA
>NW_004568614.1:0-1351 GCF_000260355.1 Condylura cristata | reverse complement strand
CTCACCCTCCACATCTCTGGCCTGTACCCCAGTTCTGTACGAATAAATAAATAAATCTTTAAAAAAAAAAAAATAAGGAAAAACTATGCTGTGAAAGATTTTCACTTGATTTATACTATCAGTGTCCATACTATTAAATAATAATAATAATAATAGGAGAGCAGGGAAAAAATACTAGAAGTAGTAAAGGGGCCTCTTGTCTCCAGCAGAGATTTGAGGGTAGTTGTCCAGAATTGGGCATTTTTCCCATAGCTACAACATGCTGCTTTTCATAGGCAAATGGATCAGATCACACATCATCACTGTAATAGGCCAAGCAACCTGTTTCCTATGTCCTTCCATGCTGCAGAGTTTCAAATGAATTTAAATTAGCCCTCTGCCATCAACGATTGTTTCTCTGGAAGCTTCAAAGCTCCTTGACCCTCTTACACTACTTTATTTCTGTACGGTGTTCATGTGAATGTTGAGAAAACAAGCACACAGGTGCTAGCTCCATTAAGCTTTCACAAAGTCAATCAACTTTACTCATTCAACTCAGTGATTAGTCAGTGTTTTCTCGACCTCAGAAAGTTGGAAAGGTTTCCCAGAGCGGGTGGCATTTGAGTTGGCTCTGGAGAAATAGAGAATAATGGAGTGTATCTTGTAGAAAAGGACAGAATATTCAAGTTCAAGAAGTAGAGATAAGTCTAGGGCTTAATCTCTACAAGGTTTAAGAACATATTTCATCTACAGGTAAAAAATATTAATATTATAGGTCATCTTGCTGGTTGTTGCAAATATAGACAAATTTTCCTCTTCTTTTGCCTTCACCTCCATCCCCCAACACAGATGAACAAGTGATTAGTCACACATATTCTCAACATGGGAGGTAAAGTTCACATTTGAAAGAAGACAGAGTGGACCTCTCTGGTGGCACAGAGGATAAAATCTCAGCACTATCAAACTATCACCAGCTACTGAGGCTTGAGTTGGATCCTGGGCCAGGGAGATGACCACATAGAGTGCAGCAGACTCCCCCTGTCTCCCCCACTGCTTCCCTCAGCAGTGGATTTCAGTCAGTCCACCTGCCTGCTCCCCACTCTGTCTCTAGGGAATTCTCTCACAACCCCCTCCCCACACCTCTGGCCTACATCCCAGTTCTTGAATGCATAAAAAAATAAATCTTTGAAAGAAGCCATAGTGTTTGGTGATGAAAGAACCAAAAGTGCAGAAGAAAAAGGCTGCAAGAATTTTTAACCTTCTGTGCCTTTCAGCTTTTGCCCCAATGATTGTATGACCCCTGCGGAAAACGCACTGGGAATCTGGTCCTGGAACAGAACCTGAGAGTCCCGACCCAGGCTCTGGTGTGGAT
>NW_004568613.1:0-1304 GCF_000260355.1 Condylura cristata | reverse complement strand
AGATTTATGTATTTATTCATATAGAACTGGGGTACAGGCCAGAGATGTGGAGGGTGATAGGATTCACCAGAGACAGAGCAGGAAGCAGAACAGGCAGATCAACGAAGTACACTGCTGAGGGGAGCAGCGGGTGGGCCAGGAGAGGTCTGCCGCGCCATGTGGTCTCCTCCAGGGCAGGTGGGGATCGAACTCATGCGAAGTGGCTTAAGCTTCTTCGTGCTGTGCTTTAACCCACTGAGCCATAAAGGAGGGCCAGTAATGGCCTAATTTTAAAGGCCAGCATCTACCTAACCTGTGGGAGCTAAGAAACAAGCTATCCATGTGTATCATTCCCTCTCTACTACTGCCCACACTGGTATTCATTGGCATCTTTAACTATTTCTCATGAGCACATAGATTGTGTCTTTCTTTGTTGCTTTTGGCTCAACTTAAAAGCCCCTGATGGTGGCACGTTGTCACTGTTAGCTGCAGCCAAGATCAGTGAGAAAGTTAAGGCCAATGTCAAGGGCCCTGTCTTCTTCCTGCTGATGCCAAAGTTACCAACTTGTTAAGAGTCAGAATGATGTCATATCCCCTACTGGCCTCATTACTTGGGAGCACCCAGTGAAAATCTCTCCCTCACAATTTATTAATGAACATTGCAATTGTTCTGTGACAGGCTCTTCACTATAGTCCCTTGAAATATCTCCCCACATTTGTCTAAAGCCTCCTCCACAAAGAACAATCACATATTCATTGAGTAAAAAGAGATTCCAAAATATAGCACAAACACCATACTTTCCTCTCCATATTGGACATCTATACCAAAAAAAAAAAAAAATGCTTTCTCACTAAATTTTGTCAAGTAAATGGTTTCTTGAGAAGCTGATCAATAGCTGATCAATATGCTAGATCTTCATACTTGCCCAGGCACATCTGAGCACAGCTTCGGCTCGGGGACACCACCTTCTACACAGTGTTGGTGGCATGGATGCATCTATATTCCAGCAGAATGCTGCCCACAGCTAGGATCCCTGCATTGCATGCTCAGAGATGGGAACCTTTCATCATTCTTGCACATAAAGTTCTTGGAGTTATGCTGCCTCTGATTTGTAGCTTTGTTTCAGTAGTTTGGGTTGGCTACCGCATTTTACATTGTAGTAACTTTACTTTATTACTACTGTCACAACAAAGCAAAGCAGCTATTATCTTATAACAAACTAAAGCTCCATTTCTAAACCATTGCATCTAACCAAACTACAGTGCTATAACACCTAATTTACAGTTTATTCCAATTGCATGGACACGAGGAGCATAAAATAAAA
>NW_004568612.1:0-1352 GCF_000260355.1 Condylura cristata | reverse complement strand
CCCGCTGCTCCCCTCAGCAGTGTATTTCATCAGTCAGCCTGTTCTGCTCCCCACTCTGTCTCTGGTGAATCCTCTCACTGCCCCTGCATCTCTGGTCTGTACCCCAGTTCTGTATGCACAAATAAATAAATCTTTTAAAAAGAGAGAAATAATAAACAGTTTATGTCATAGCTTTATTGAAGGTTAACCTTTGATCATAGCTGCTTCATATATATTTGTGTTTTTAATGCTAACATAAAATGTGGATACTGTGAATGTTCTGTTACTCCTCCATTCACAAAGGAAACTACCACCTCAGACTTCATGTTGACTGTGTCCTTGGATGCTTTTCCAACTCAAAAATAGTTAAATCTTCTGCCCATTACCTTAGTATGAAAATTTGACCCACTTATAGGTATAGATATCACCTGATCTATGTCCTAAATGATAGAAAAAGCAAATCCAGAAGTAGCAAATCTAGTAGTAGCCAATGTTCATTGGCTAAATCTTATTCTTTCCATAATTTAAGTTTTCCTTTTGGATAATGATCTTCACTCTATCTACCCAATTTGGGTGGAATGACAGTAAGATGTAATAATGAGATTGAATGTTCTTTGGAAAAAAGATAAAGTGCTAGCCACATGAAAAGTTCTAACACTTTCAATAATGAATTCCTCTGTATCTTATTCTTATTAGTACTAGTTTATTTTACTTGTCCCCAGAACAAAGTGAGGACATAGCCTCTATTTCTATTCAACAAGAGCTTTTAGCTCCTCAACTTGAGTTCATAAACTTGGATTGTAACTTTTCTCAGCCTACACCAGACAAAGGTGTAGATTGTTTCATTCTTCCTCTAAAAGAAAAGTATTTTACTATGATTTTTGTAATTATTTTCCTAAATCTTTTCTAAGTCTATAATATCTTTCTGGAGGCACAGAAGCCAAAATTGCCTGCAGCATTACAGGTGCAAACAGTTTTGCTTAGGGGAAGATTTATTTAAGCACTTTGCAAACATAATTACACATAAGTAAAATAAAGCCCAATCATATCAAAACCACAACGAGATACCACCTCATACCCATTAGAATGACTACCATAAAATTCAGAAACTAGAAATGTTGACAAGGATGTGAAGAAATGCCCTCCTGGTGGAAATGGAAAGTGGTACAGTCATTATGGAAACAGTATGGTAGTGCCTCAAAAAATTCACAATGGAATTATCTAATGATATAGATAATTCCATTTATATACTTCATTGATCTAATTTGACACCCTGCTAACTTCTGGCATATAGAATTAAAAAGAATTAAAACCAGGCCCTCCCTGGTGGCGCAGCGGGTTAAAGCACTGCACTAAGAAGCTGAAACCACTTC
>NW_004568611.1:0-1349 GCF_000260355.1 Condylura cristata | reverse complement strand
TGGGGAGACGGGCGAGGTCTGCTGTGCCCTGTGGGTCACCTCCTTGGCTGGGGATCGAACTCATGCTGCAGTGGCGTGGAGAGCTTTATAGTGCTGCGCTTTAACCAGTTGTGCCGCCAGGGAGGCCCAGAATGATGGAATTCTACTTCTAGTATATCTTTGGTATTTTCTTCCCACTCTTTGTATTCCTTTTCTTGAATTAGGACTGTTTTATGCTTTATAGTCCTATATCATTCTTTCTACATCATTCTGCATATTTCTTAAACCTCTCACATTTTTCATATATATATATATGCATATATTATTTCTGAGGTGCATTCTAGATTTTTCTCCAGCTTCTATTTCTATTTTTAGTCAATTAATTTTCATCTTAGCTGACTTTAATTTGTTGTTTATCCCTTCCAGGGAAACTTAAACATTTCAACAGTTTTGTTTGTATACTTAGGATTTTTTTGTGTTTATTTAAAAGCTGCTTGGGTAACTTTCATAATCTCTTGATTTTGGTTATATTTATAAGACATTGAAAGACATTGAACGTACTTGTTCTTTACGGTCTTTAATAATTCTAACGCAGGAAGTCTTTGTAGCTTTTATTTTACTCTTCGTTTTCTCCCTGGTTTCACTATCATGTCCTGCATAGGCACACAGTGTGTGTGTGTGCGCACACTCGCTGGTGTGTGTTATCACTAACTGCATGTTCACATACCGTTCATCTGTGTATAGTTGTGTGTGGTCACAGACTTTGGAACTTTGTCTGAGATCTCGTATTTTCAACAGAGGTCCATTTTCAATAAATTTGCAGAGAATTTCTAGACTAAGCAGACACTAGGATGTTGGGCTGTAAACCAATAGAGATGAAGTTATGTTTCTAGATTTTCTGGGAATATTTCCACCCCCAGTGCAAGCTCCTGACAGGCAAATATCAATTGGTTGTTTTTATTCTGTTCAGCAGTCTTATTCGTACCTGGGTCTATGTTATTTTTTAAAAATTTATTCATTTATGCATACAAGAATGGGATATAGCCAGAGGTACAGGGGCTGAGAGGATTCACCAGAGACAGAGAGGGGAGAGGTGAGCAGCAGGCGACAGGAAAGGTCTGCCACACCATGTGGGTCAGCTCCCTGGTGGGGGATCGAACTCGTGCTGCAGTGCTGCACTTCAACTTGTGCCACCAGGGAGGGGTCACCCAGCTCTATGCTTTTATAGCTATTTGGAGTTCAGTTTCTTGTGAGAATACATGCTGTTAAATCCCGGACTTGGGGCCCTCCCTGGTGGCGCAGCGGGTTAAAACACAGCACTGAGAAGCTAAAGCCACTTCCGCATGAGTTCGATCCCCGCCTGCCCCGGA
>NW_004568610.1:0-1352 GCF_000260355.1 Condylura cristata | reverse complement strand
TCTCTGGTGAAGCCTTTCACCGCCCCTGAGCCTCTGGCCTGTACCCCAGTTCTGTATGAATAAATAAATAAATCTTAAAAAAAAAAAAAAAAGTTAAGTCCTTTTTATGATAGTGAAAGATCAGGGAGACATATTACCCCTAAAATTGGTATAAAGATGGAGAAACCTTTATAATATGGTATAATATTAATTTATTTTGGATAGAAGTTCCAAGAAGTTCAATGCTAGAAACATATTATTGTATTTATGTTGACAAAGCACAGACAGGCAGAACAGTGAAAGAGCCTGGATAGGCAGAAGAAAAATATCATTATATCTTGCACAAAGCACCCCTAACACCAGAGTCATAATTTTTAATTTTTTTAAGAAGCAAAAGTATTAATCAATCTAGTCTAGTATTTATTTTCTTTATAGAACTGTTTGATTACATGTTTCAAAAACTGTGAAATAAGTATTTTAGTATTGTGAAATAGATCCTGGAATAATTTTTTCTCCTTCAAGGATTCTAAAAGTATGAGGCATAATGCCAAATGCTTGCCGTTATCATATTTGCAAGGCTAAAACTATGAACAGAGAAAAAAATATTTCCCTTCTGCAATGTCTTGGTCTCTCATCCCCTCTTCTTCTTGCTTATCACACTTCTCCCCCCACCCCAACCTTACTAATGCCCATTTGTTATTATGTCCTCACACCTCCCGCTGGGCAAGCCATGATCATTTCTGTCTGGAAGGCATTACGGTGCCGGGCGTAATGAAGCAGCTGTAGGAAAGCATCAAATTGTACATCCGTGAGAGCTGCTCATTTATGAATCTGATGAGTTAGAATCAGAAATACGGTTTTTCCCCTAATTTTTATTTGGCCCTTTTAAGCCAAGCAGCTTATAAATGCTAAAATATGATGGTAACAATTCCACTTTGTTAATGCTGAAAAACAAATAGACTTTTAAATGAAATGTGTCAGTTAAGATGTTCTTGGAAAAATTGTCATGGAAAGAAACTGCTGTAGTTTTTATATGTGCGTGTGTGTGTGTATGTATATGTGTGTGTGTGTGTGTGTGCATATGTATGTATCTTTTGCACATTTACGGTCAATAATCTGCATTTTACATTTTATAGGGCTTGGTCAGTATTAACAGAGAGCACATGTATTTTTTAAGGTAATTGCCCTTTGATACTAACTGATACACAATCATTAATTAACAAGAATTTCAGATATAACTTCCTATTCCTATTTTTTTATACTTTTATGCCTCAGACTGTGAAGACTTGAAAAGGCAATACAGACAAGTAGATCCCTTCTCTGCCAAAATGTACAATTTTTGTTGTTTGCCAGCAGAAATTTCTTTTATATTT
>NW_004568609.1:0-1359 GCF_000260355.1 Condylura cristata | reverse complement strand
TGTGTGTATGTATGTGTGTGTATGTATATAGGAGAAATATCTATTCAAATCCTTTTCTTAATTTTGATTGGCTATTTGATTTTTATTGCACTGTAAGATTCTTTTGTACACCTTAATAATTCCTTACCAGATTGGTCAGTTGTAAATTTTTTTTAAAATTGTGTTGTTAAGAGTTTTACTTTCTTTAAGAAATAATCTGGAGCAAAATAAGATAATTTTGAAAATTAAATTTATCTAATTTTTCTTTGCTTACATTTTTGGTGTTATATTTAAAAAACTACTGCCTCACCCATGGTCACAAAGATTTTCACCTATTTTTCTCCAAGATTACTTTAGCTTTAGCTCTTACATTTACATGTTCACTCCATTTTCCACAATTTTTTTATATTAGAGATCCAACTTTCTCTGTATGTGGTTATCTAGTCGTACTGGTATGTATGTTGAAGAGGTTGTTCTTTTCCCATTGAATTATCTTGGTATGATGTATTTAGAAGAATTTTAATTTGGGCCACACCAATAAGATGGTTAGAATCAGCAAGAGACAATAATAGGTGCTGTCAAGGAAGTGAAGAAATTAGAACACTCATACATTGCTGGCAGGAATGTAAAATGGTATACCCACTTTGGAAAGTCATTGGTAGCTCTTCATTAAGTAAAACATAGGATTACCACATGTACCTGTAATACTCCTAAATATATGAACAAAAAATATATGAACAAAAAATATACGAAAAACTGCACACAATAGACGTAATTTAATATAATAGTCAAAAAGCAGAAACCACCCAAATGTCCATCAGGTAAACAAAAGATAGCACATCCATACAGTGGAATACAATCTACTCGCACAAAAGACTGAAGTAGAGATGCATTCAATATGGTGAAACTTGAAAACTTTACGGTAAGAGAAAGAAGCTAGACACAAAAGGCCATGTGCCATATGATTCCATTTATAGGAAATGTTCCAAACAGGTACATCTGTAGAGACAGAAAGACGATTATTGTGGTCAAAGATAGGGAGGAGAAAAAAAGGGGAAGCTGGAGGCATACAGGGAAGGGAATGGGTGGGGAGTTAATAACAAGTAAAGAAGTTCTTTTTGAAGTAATGAAAATGTTTTATGTAGACAGCGGCGACAGTTGGACAATATAAAGTACCGCTGAATTATCTAATTTAAATGTGAATTATATATCCATTTTTTTACAACTCCGACCTCTCTGTATGTCCAACTATCTCTTTCTCTTCTTTCAACAGTTACAATGAGGTTGATCGAAGGTGTACATGAGATAAGAAAGCTGGGTCATTCTCACCTTTGAAATTTTGATCCAACCTGTTCCTTAGCCCCTTTCACCTACACCCTC
>NW_004568608.1:0-1354 GCF_000260355.1 Condylura cristata | reverse complement strand
CGCCCGCTGCTCCCCTCAGCAGTGTACTTCGTGGATCTGCCTGTTCTGCTCCCCACTCTGTCCCTGGTGAATCCTCTCACCGTCCGCATCTCTGGTCTGTACCCCAGTTCTGTATGAATAAATAAATAAATCTTAAAAAAATGAAAAGTGGATAGATCATAAGACAAAAAATAAACAAGAAAACAATAGCCTTAAAGGATGACTTAGAACAGATCCCTAATAGACATCCATAGAACATTCCATTCAAAAACCGCAGTGTAAACATTTTTCTCAAGTGCACATGGAACATACTCAAGAACATACCACATATTGGGATATAAATTGATTAGGGAATTGTCAACAAACTCACAAGGATTGAATTTATACCAAGCAGTTTTTCTGATCATAATGTCATTAGGCTAAAAATCAATTATAAAAAAACTGGAATAATTTTAAACACATTGAAAGTTAAGCAACATGCTGCTCAATAATCCTTCATCAAAGAGAAAATAAAGGTAAATATTCAAAAATATCAGGACACTAATGGAAATGAGAACACAAGCTATTGAATTTATGGGATCTAGTAAAACATGTTTTAAGTGGAAAGTTAATTGCAACAGAGGCTACTTCAAGAAGCAAGAAAAATCTCAGATAAAAAATGTAACTCTATATCCCAATCAAATTGAAAAAGAAGAGTAAACATGACCCAAAAATAGCAGTAAAAAGGAAATAATAAAAAATTAGAGTGGAAATAAACAGATTTCAGAATGATCAAAAGAAGAGCAGTAAAATTCAAAATTGTTTCTCTGTAAAGGTAAATGAAATTAATAAACTATTACAGTTGCTTAATGAAGAAGAGAAAATGTTGATAGATTTAAAAATTAAAGAGAAATTATACAGTTAGCATAGAAATACAAAAGCACATTAGAGATTACTAGAGAACTATATGCTAACAAATCTGATAATCTTAAAGAAATGGATAAATACTTAGACCAATACAATATACCAAGGATGAACAAGAAAGAAAAAGGAAATTGACTAATTTCAATTAGACTAATTTCAATAGACTAATTACAATTATGGAAATTGAAGTGATAATAAATCCTGTTTAAAGCCAAAACCCAGGACCAGATGGGCTTAACAGTTAATTTTATCAAACTTTTAAGAACTTATCCTACTTTGCTCAAATTATTCTTAAAAATTCAGGAAGAGGCCCTCCCTGGTGACGCAGCGGGTTAAAGCACAGCACTGAGAATCTAAAGCCGCCTCCGCATGAGTTCGATTCCTGCCTGCCCCTGAGGTGACCACATGGCACAGCAGACCTCTCCTGACCTGCCCGCTGCTCCCCTCAGCAGTGTACTTCGTCGATCTGCCT
>NW_004568607.1:0-1353 GCF_000260355.1 Condylura cristata | reverse complement strand
CTGTTCCCCGCGGCGCTCTTCCCGGCCCCGGTCTTCCCCAGCAGGACCAGTCTCAGCTGGGGCGCTCCGGGGTCCTGGTGTCCAGGCCCTGGGACGGGAGGGGACAAAGCCACAGTGTCGGGGAGGCCAGCGTGTGTCCCCCTCCGCCGGGACCCCTCCCCTGCCCGCGGGGTGCCGCCAGGGGCCTCTGCTGGCTCGAGGGGTGGGGGCGGCACACCCCGCCCTGATGCGCCTCCTGCAGCACAGGGGAACGACAAGGCTTTGGGGTTCCCTTGAGCATCTCACGCAGACTCTGTCCTCAGAGGCCGAGGGAGAGGAACCAGTCAGAAGAGCCCCTGAGCTGCCTCTGGTCGCTGCTCTTGTGAGAAGGCGGGAAGCCTGGAGGACTCCCCGGAGGTAGCTTCCAAGCACCCCAAAACCCTAAAATACAGATCTTTCTCAGGAGTTACTGTTAGGGGGAAAGAATGTCCTAAAGGAACTCTACAGAGTTCAGTGGACTCCACCCCCTACTCCAGTCCCTGAAACTACAACTCCCAGCAGCACCAGGGAGAAATGGGAGGACCCAGGGGAGGAGCTAAGCAGCATTCTGGGACTTTTGGGGCCATATAAGGGAGCCATGTGAGCGTGCGCTCTCTCTGGACGGCCTGGCTGTCTGCACCGTGTGGCTCTTGGGAGTGACTGGCTGGTGGCTGGTCATGTGGCTCTTGAACTTTCGGTGTGTTATTGGGGTTCCAAGCCAGCCAGCTGGTAGGACGCTCTAGCTAACTCGTCTCTCTCTCTCTCCCTGGGTTGTTCCTTTTCCTTCCCCTTGTAAATAAACCCTCTGTTGACCTCTTTGTGTGCCTGCAATACCACTGAATTTTAAGTGCGTGGGCGAGGACCCACAGACAGGCACCCCCAGTTCACTGGAACATCACTACGAAAGCCCAAGGACATAATGACGGAGAAGAATCCCTCCCCGCCTCACCAGCTCAAGCCTGCGCCCTTCCGGCCCCCGGGAAGTACCAGAGGGGGGGCCGGCAGCAGGGACCCTGTTCCCAAGGATGGGCCTCGGCCCCTGTGGCTCCAGGGCTTTCTCCGCTGCCCTCTGAACTCCGTCTGCGGCGGTCTGTCAGCTGGCTCAGTGCCGCCCCAGCCCCAGAGGAAGGCCCCGAGCTGTGAGGGTGCACCGGGAGCGCAGCGTGGGCAAGATGGCGCCCCATAGCTCCTGCCACGGACCCACACGGGGGGGCTGAGCCTGCTCGGGCCCTCAGAGCTAGGGCACCCCTGCCCGACTCGCGTCTGGGACGCCCTCCTGAGACCACAGACACGTGCGGCCCAGCCGGTGCGGGCTCCCCATCGCCACGGCGCTTG
>NW_004568606.1:0-1351 GCF_000260355.1 Condylura cristata | reverse complement strand
GAAGAAGAAGCTTGAACAACAGTCTTATAATCTTTTGAAGGGTCCACAGACTAATTTACCAAAAAGAATAAAAATCTACTTATCCTTAGTGCATATAAGTCTCATGAAATAAAACTGATACATTTTTAGTAGTAAAAATATAGAGAAGGAGTCAAGAATGTAGGATTAGGGTTTGAGATATAGTGGACAAACAAAAATATGAAGTCTTAATTTGACAATTATCCTTGAAATTAAAATTTTTCAAAACAGCAAAAAAATGTAAAGATTTTCTCAATTTACTTTATTGAAAATTATTTTTAAGATGTATTTATTTATGCATTTCAGAACTGGAATTTAGGCCAGAGTTGCTGGGGGTGTGAGGATTCACCAGAGACAGAGTGGGGAGCAGGACAGGCAGATTAACAAAGCACACTGCTGAAGGGGGCTGTGGGCGAGACAGGAGAGGTCTGCCACACCCTGTGGGTCAGCTCCCTGGCTGGTCAGAGATCAAACTTGTACTGCAGTGGTTTGCAATAGCTTGATAAAACTGTATCTTTAACTCCTGCACACCAGGGAGGCCCTGAAAGTTATTTTAAAATCAGTATACACTCAATTATTTTTTCAAGATTAAAAAAAGAAAATCTACTCACTTGCCATTCAGCGCTGCTACACCCACGGTGCTCCTGGCAATGGACATACTAGCCACGAAGGTCCACTGTTGATTCTGAGGATCCCATCTCTCCACTGTATTCAGGTAGCTCCAACCATCATGACCTCCGACAGCATAAATAGGCCCTTCAAGTACTGTTACACCTAAATCAAAGGAGAAGTGAAACTGAATTAAATTTTTCACATTGAGATTTTAAAAATTACAGTTAGAGTAAAAACTATATTGCCTTTCAGTATCTCATTATCAGCTCTACCTAGTAGGTAGAGCAGTGAAGTAGAAATGATTCACTATTAACTTAATAACTTTATTCAAGTAAAATAAGTTTAGAGTAAAAAATGTTATGGCATAGTGCTTGATAGAATAAAACCAATTTTCTTATGTCCATATGATGAAACAAATTCTAGAAATCACATTTTGAGGAATTTTTCTATACTGTAGTTTAAAGTGTAAAGTTGTATTAAGCTAACATAGTGTTATCAGTTTGAATTTTAGTATGGAATTTACTGTCCTTTGACTTCCTGATAAATACATAAGAAAAATATTGAAATCTTAGAAAATATAATAGACTTCATACGATTATTAAACACAAGCAATAAGAAAAAAAAATATTGTGAGTAGTCAATGGGGACATATACACAACTTACGATTACTGCTTTTCCAGTACATTCACTTCTTCAAGCTGTTTTTTTTTTAAATGGTACA
>NW_004568605.1:0-1355 GCF_000260355.1 Condylura cristata | reverse complement strand
CTGAGAGGTGACCCACATGGTGCGGCAGACCTGTCCTGACCCGCCCACTGCTCTCCTCAGCAGTGTACTTCGTTGATCAGCCTGTTCTGTTCCCCACTCTGTCTCTGGTGAAGCCTCTCACACCCCTGCACCTCTGGGCTGTACCCGTTGTGTATGCATAAATAAATAAATCTTAAAAAAAAAAAAAAAAAGACCAAAGCCTTAAAATAAGTTGCTGACAAAAAAATGGATGCAATATACATCATCTACTTGATATCTAAAACTGAATATAAAACTATCATAATTGCTGAATGAAGATATTAACCAGTGCAATGATGTGACATCTGACAGAAAGTAATTTTCAATGACTTCAATACCAACCTTGAAATACTCCCAGTGTTCTGGGATATAGCCTTCTGGTATTTCTGCTAACTCAGCTTCACCTAATAAGAGAATATAGTGATGTTCAACTTTAGTTGCAGTAGTTTTTTTTAAGTAATAAAAAAAAATTCCGTGTTTAAAAAAACATCTTTCACTGTGTCAATGAAGATCTCTAATATATTAAAGTCACTTCAATATGGCTGAAAATTCATTTATCAGTCTTTCTAGTGTTTCTCTGTGTAAGGCATTATCTATAGCATTATATGTGTGTTTCCCATTTTGTTTTTATATACATAGTAAAAGATATATTATTCCTTCTGCTTTTCCCTAAACCTGCTAAATCTATTAAATGAAACATTTTAGGATTCAAGAATTTCTCATGGAAATCTAATGTTTACGATCATTCACAATTCCATTGTCTTTAGGTTATAATTTTGTACATTCCAGGATGGCTAAAATATTCTTTTCTCTCTCACCCTGGCTTCTACCCCATCACTGTTTGCTTTAATCTGAATGGTCAAAGTTGGTTTTGTGGAAATGAGAAGAAAGGTATTCTGAAGTTTTTCATGTGGTCTCTAGAGAATCAGTGACTTTAAATTTGGGGGGGGGGGGAAGACATTAAAAATATTTGCACTATTTCTGGTTAAGATTTGGTTATTTAAAAATAAAATTCCATACACTGCTTTCTCTCCACGTTCCTTAATTTCCCCGCCTTTTATCAAGGCTTTATTGTGGAGAGAATTTTTAGCAAGCCAGAAAGAGAAAGAAAAATACCGGATGGTTTCACTCATAGCAGGAGTATAATGGACCAGGCGAGAAAATAACAAAAATAATGAACAACCATGGACCAGAGACATTCTGTGGGGGTGGAGTGGGGAATGGGATCAAAAACGGGGAGGGGGGAAGGGAAATGCACGGGATTATGGTTATGGCACACGGGTGACTTGGTGATGGGATACCCGCGGGGATTACAATTGAGATGGAAAAAAAAATGT
>NW_004568604.1:0-1348 GCF_000260355.1 Condylura cristata | reverse complement strand
AGTGTTATCCATGCAGTACTTAAAGTTGAAGCATTGGTCCACCTGCCTTAGCGGAAGACCGACCCTACTTTCAAGAAGCTAGCTTCTGGCCTTGGTGTGAACATGTGGCCTAGATCTGACCTCACCAGAAGCTGTGAGGAGGGGTGAGTGAGGGGCGAGGGAGACAGTGGGCAGGGGCAGGAGCTGTGGATCCGAGGGAAGACATCTCACCATAGGTCCTGGGGTCTCAGGGCTGCAGAGCAGCTGAAGAGTATTTGGAAGTGCTGCCAGCCTGGGGTGACCCAGAGCATAGCACAGCATGCTCACTACTACACTGCTCATTCCTGCCCTAGAACGTGGCCGAGCTAACTGGGCCACCTGGTATGCCAAGTGGTTCCCTTCCTTCCACACCACTGGGTTCAGTTCCTTCAGCAATAACTTTATTTAAGATTTATTTATTTATGCATACAGAACTCGGGTACAGGCCAGAGGTGCAGGGATGGTGAGAGGGTTCACCAGAGACAGAGTGGGGAGCAATACAGACAGATTGACTTAAACATACTGCTGAGGGGAGCAGCGGGTGGGTCAGGAGAGGTCTGCTGCGCCATGGTCTGCTGTGCCATGTGGGTCACCTCCGGGGCCAGGAATTGAACTCACACCAGGAATTGAACTTGTACCCAAGTGGCTGTGGCCAGCTTGCAGTGCTGCATCCTAACCTGTTGCACCCCCAGGGAAGCTGCACTAAGAACTTTTAAGAGTCTTCTAAGAGCCACATGCTCTGCTTGGTGTTGGGGATACCAACACCAAGAGGCTGGGCCTCTTCAGTGTATGCCTGTTTCTCATGCATACTCCAGACCATGACATAAACATGATGTTTCCTAATGCAGTGAGTTTTTAAAAAGATTTATTTATTTATGCATACAGAACTGGGATACAGGCCAGAAGTGTGGGGTAAGAGGATTTACCAGAGACAGAGTGGGGAGCAAAACAGGCAGATGTACTGAAATACACTGCTGAGGGGGGCAGTGGGTGGGTCAGGAGAGGTTTGTTGCGCTATGTGGGTCAGCTCCCTGGCCAGGGATTGAACATGTGCTGCAGTGGTTTGTTAGCTTCATAGTGCTTGTTTAAACCCGTTGCGCCACCAGGGAGGGCCCCCTAATGTAATGAATTTACCTGAAGGTTGGGGAAAGAAAGGAAAGCAATTTACATTTGGGTATGTCTGAGAAGATACTTTCAGAAGAGACTGGCATTCTAGAATTACATGCCAACAATTTAATATATTTTTTTAAAGATTTATTTATTTATGCATACAGAACTGGGGTACAGGCCAGAGGTACAGGGGCAGCGAGAGGCTTCACCAGAGACAGAG
>NW_004568603.1:0-1356 GCF_000260355.1 Condylura cristata | reverse complement strand
GATTCTGTTAGCTAAGATTTTGTTGAGGATTTTTGCATCGGTGTTCATTAGGGAGATTGGTCTGAAGTTTTCTTTTTTTGTGTTTTCTTTGTTAGGTTTTGGTATTAGTGTGATGTTGGCTTTGTAGAACGTTTGTGGTAGTTTTCCTTCTTGGAAAAATTAGAAACCTTTTTAAAGAAAGTGAATGACTCTGAGTTGCAGCTGGTAGATAATTAAGAATAGTTTCTGGTGATATATTACAGTGTAATTCTAGCATATAATATGGAATGATACAAAGATTGACTGATATTGCTGTTACAAAATCTCTTTCATATTTGTTTAGTTATTACTATACAAAATTTCCTGGCATGTGCAGCTATAAAAATGGAAAATTAATGCTTTTGTCATAAAAAATACCTTTTATATTTATTAACACAAATTTGTAATATAGGTACAATTGTTTGATCAATTGCGTGTTAACAAACATAAAGATAATTGATATTTATATAAAGAAAATCCAATCCAGAAAAAAAAATTAACATTTAGAACTTACTATAATAGAATTAAGACATTTATGTGTATATATGTGTGTGTGTGTGTGTGCGTGTGTGTATCATAGTTCTGTTGCAGAGAAGTGTCATAGGTTGATCAACAAAAGATTTTCAAACATAAACATTAGTATAAAATTCTATAAAGCAAAAGGAATACCATAAAATTTCGTGTTTTTTACAGGGATGATGGTACATTTTAAATCACTACCATATTTAAATTCCATAGATTCATTAGATGCATTTAAGAGTAATGTAGTAATTTTATTTTAAGGTGCCAGTGTTTACAAAATACCAACATTTACAATATATCAGAAAGTATTTCTCACTAGTTATAATGCAAAAATTTAAATGTTAATTAAAATGTGTGGGGGAGGGGAGTACATACTTTGTAAAAGTCACTTAGGTGAGTTTTCATTTGATAGATAAATATTTACAATAGAGTATGCTATAGACAAAAGAGGAAAGGGAAGAATAATAAGGAAACAATGCAAAGGAAGCCCCGGGTTTAGGGAAAGCACTGAGAGAGGTACTGTGGGACCTGAATCTTGAAGGACTATTGGAAGTTGACTAAACAAAATAGAGATGGAAAGGCATTCGGGGAGGAGGGAACAGTATGTGCAAAGTCCTGGGGGTCAAAAAGTATACAAATACAAAAACTTTGTGGAAGTTGGCAGGAGTGGCATGTGCAGGATGTTGATTTACAGCCAGCCAGACTGTACATTTTTTTTTTAAATTTTTTTTATTACAAAGTTTATTTTTACATCATTTTGCACATTTTTTTTTCCATCTCGATTGTAATCCCCGCGGGTTTCCCATCACCAAATCA
>NW_004568602.1:0-1357 GCF_000260355.1 Condylura cristata | reverse complement strand
GGGGCCACTTGCCAGCTATCACTCCGCGGCCAAACTTGTCTCCTTCCCGCAGCAAGTCCTGCGCCTGAGCGGGCGTCATGCCCCGCCTGTCCAGCAGCAGAGCCCTCCAGGAGGCGTCTGCCCAGTCCCTGCGGGCGATGTGGACGGCGACGGTACGGCCCTGATGGCCGCTCAGCAGGGGCCGCCAGCGCGTCTCCAGGGTCTTGACCCCACTGAGGACGAAGCCCGCGTAGGGCTGCCGGAAGGACAGGCAGTGGAACTTCATCCCGCGGCGCCGGGGGCCTCCCTCGGCCTAGGGAAACACGGCAACACGGTCTCCAAGGGGCACCTCTGGGCGGTCTCGGGCGCCGGCCTGTGGGCCTGATCGGCCCGGTGCCCGAAACCCCACTGAGCTGGGGAGTGGGCGGCCGCACTGTCCGCTCCTGCTGCCCCCGCGCTGTCAGCCGGACAGGGCCTGGCCGCTGGGCTGACTGGACGTCCGTGGGGTCCTGGGCAGCCTTGCGGGAGGCGCTTCTGCTGTCGCCAAGCTGTCAGCTGGACAGGGGCTGGTCGCTGGGCTGACTGGGCGGCCGTGGGGTCCTGGGAGCCTTGCGGGAGGGTGGGGCACCTAGAGAAGGGGATGGGCAGCACAGGCTGGGGTTAGCTGGGCCACAGAGGCCTCCCAGTCACAGGCCAGCAGAGGCGGGAGCCCTGGCTGTCCAGCCCAGCGGGCTGCGCTACCGGTCTCCTGGCACAGGAGACAGCCGGCTGCCTGGATGACCTGCTCATGCCTGGGGCTGGGCAGCACAGGGACTGCCTTCAGGTAGCCACAGGCAGGCCAGTGCCCAGGCTTCTGTGCCTCCCCACCCCCCAGACCCGGGCGGCTGCCAGCTCCACCCCTCCCTGGTGGCAGTGAGGACACAGCTGGTGGCGGGTATAGCGCCCAGGTCCTTGGGGGCGCCTGTGCAGCCCGGGAGGTGAGCCGGGGGAGGTGGGCCAGACAGGAACGGGCGCTGGCGCTCTCCCCACTTCCGCACTGGCGCCAGCCCAGAGCCCCTATTTCGCGCGGTGCAGGCACATACTTGCTGGCTGCGGGCAGGCGGCGGCGCTGCTCTGCTGGCCGGCGGCGAGGCGGATCGGCAGTCAGGCGATGACGCCTGCCCGCACACGGGCACGGCGATCGGGCCCCGGACCCCTGGGTGGACTCGCAGAGGCCGCGGCTCAAGGACACGGACGGGAATGGGGTGAGGGCGCAGGACCAGCGGGAGGACCAGGCGCTGCGGGTGCGGCCAGGAGAGGGCGGGGCGAGTGTGGGCGGGGCTTCGGAGACAAGCACGCGTCAGAGGACCGGCGGGCGGGGCTATTCCGAGCAGGGCGG
>NW_004568601.1:0-1358 GCF_000260355.1 Condylura cristata | reverse complement strand
CTCTCCTGACCTGCCTGCTGCTCCCCTCAGCAGTGTACTTCATCAGTCAGCCTGTTCTGCTCCCCGCTCTGTCTCTGGTGAAGCCTCTCACCACCCCTGCACCTCTGGCCAATACCCCAGTTATGCATGTATAAATAAATCTTTAAAAGAAACAAAACAAAACAAAACATGGTGGTTTTTTTTTTTTTTTAGCCTGCCAATTCTGAGGAGTCTGGTTCTAGCCTTCCTTCCGCTACCAGTCAATGAAACAAATACACAGGAAGACATGTGAAAGGCCCTCAAGCAGGCATAAAATCAGGGAGGAGCTCTTTCTAACAGGTTTTTGAAGACCATCTGGAGAAAAAGAAAACTGCAGCTCTTTGTTTTTTTTCTGTCTCAGTCACAGCAATAATGTTATATTCCAGAAACATAAAAGTGCAGTTCATAATGCATTTTCAGTTATTCTACAGGATATTCTACAGTCTGGTGATAAAAATTAAGTGACATCTTGTACGCACAAAAGCACTACAGATTCACTCTGTGTACTTGTGAATATACAGTCAGAAAACCATTTTCCTCTCTCCCTTGATGGTATTTGCCACTTTATTAAAAGCGACAATAGCCTCTTTCTGTCATTGCTAATTGTCTGTAATTCAACACTATACTTTGTTTTTAGATAGAATATGATGAAACATACACACATTTTGAGGAGTAAATTAGAATGGAGGTGGTTTCCTCTAAAAATGACATCACTTAAATTGTACTTTTAAAAATGATTCAAAGTATATATATGTAGGCAATGATCTTAGATGGCTGTATTTTATTTCATTTGTATTCTGTAGAGAGGAGAAATAATAGTTGCCAGTACATGCCACCAAAACACTCAAGAGCTGTGTGAGCTTTGCTAATGTACTTACGATGGCAGCCAAACCTTAGAGTCTGTGAAGATTCCTACTCCTCATTTTTTTTTTTTTTTAAGATTTTATTTATTTGTACATACAGAACTGAGGTACAGGCCAGAGGCTCAGGGGTGGTGAGAGGCTTCACCAGAGACAGAGTGGGGAGCAGAACAATCAGATCGACGAAGTACACTGCTGAGGGGAGCAGCGGGCGGGTCAGGAGAGGTCTGCCGTGCCATGTGGTCACCTCCGGGGCAGGCGGGAATCGAACTCATGTGGAAGCGGCTTTAGATTCTCAGTGTTGTGCTTTAGCCCACTGCGCCACCAGGGAGGGCCCTGAATCTTTATTTTTAAGAGCACTAGAATGAAGACTTTATCCTTAACACTATCTCAGCTATATGAAAGAAAACATGAGTAATTCATATAATGACAAATCCCGTATTTCAAGAAACTGATTTGGACATTGAACAAAACAAACCA
>NW_004568600.1:0-1359 GCF_000260355.1 Condylura cristata | reverse complement strand
AAAAAAGTATTTATTTATACATACAAGACTGGGGAACAGGCCAGAGGTGCAGGGAGGTGGGGAATGGGGTTAGGTGAGAGGATTCACCAGAGACAGAGTAGGGAACAGAAGAGGCAGATTGAAATGCACTGCTCAGTGCTGAGGGGAGAGTGGGCAGGTGAGGAGAGGTCTGCCACGCCATGTGGGTCACTTCCTTGGCTGGGTATCAAACTTGTGCTACAGTGGCTGTGTTCACAGTGTTGTGTTTTAACCAGTTGCATCACCAAGGCCCTACAGATCTATTTTAACCAAATGCTATTACACACAAGGGAGATAAAAAAAAAAAAGAAAAGAAATACCAACACAGAGTCCAAAGTCTTCAGTTATTGGACTTGAAAGACATGAATTATAGAATAAAAAAATGAATTGGGCCTTTCTTGGTGGCACAATGGGCTGAAGTGCTTCACTAAGAGGCTGTCTGCAGCCACTCTAGTGTGGCTTCACCCCTTGGCACAGGATAAGAGGATTCCAGGGAGGTCACCCACAGTGGATCTGCCTGTTCTGCTCCCCATTCTGTCTCTAGTGAATCCTTTCACTCCCTACACACCTCTGGCCTGTACCCCAGTCCTAGTATGCGTAAATAAACAAAAGTTTTAAAAAATGGTAATAGGGTTTTAAGAAAGAAGATGGCAAGTTAATTGTAATGATTGTATGGAAGATTAAATCTATAAAAGTATCAAAACAGTCTAGAAGAAACCAGTTATTTGTCCTACTATATCATAAATGAATAGTTAAAGATAGTAATTTACCACAGCAAAAGCATCTGGTAAAGTATATGAACCTAAAGCATATAGTGTTGTAAAACAATGTTACATCAATTAAAGCAAACAAAAAAAAAATCAACAGAGAGAGATGAAAACAGAAGGAACCAGGGCTAAGATTAAGCAAAAGAATTCTGGCTTCATTAGCATATGGAAGAAATCTATTTTTAAAACACTCAGAAAGTGAAACTGAAAAAAGAAAAATGATGAGAAAATTCACTAGTAAACCCGAGCAATAAATTTGCCTCAGAAGTCAATAAAATCTCAGAAAATCAATTATGTAAATATAATAAATAAGGTAATACCATATCAATATGTCAGTGATAGATAATCATTAAACAGAGCTTTGTAAATATATGAAGCTGGATTAGGATAAAAACTGCATTTTAAATCAGTAGAAATAGGGCTCTTTTAAAGAGTAATCACTTCAAGTACACCTCTTGAGTCACAGGACCAAGATTACCACTGATTAGTAAACCACTTACAAGTACTAAATATCCTACAGTATATGTTTGGGCGCTTGTCTCTTTGCTAACTTTTATATTTTCTTTTTCTTTCT
>NW_004568599.1:0-1286 GCF_000260355.1 Condylura cristata | reverse complement strand
AAACATTCATCCTATCATATTCCTGTACGCACCCGGGTGACTTGGTGATGGGAAACCTGTGGGGATTACAATTGAGATGTACAAAATGATGTAAAAATGTACAAAATGATGTAAAAATAAACTTTTGTAAAATTAAAAAAAAAAATGCCATGCTTCTGCTTGGTGCTCATCACGCGTCAGGTGTTGCCCTTCTCTCCTCTGACGTGCGGTACTGACTGTTGTTTCTTTTAGGCACGTGATCGTGAGGACCTCTGGCAGCCACAGGTACACATTCACACTGCGGACCCATCCCTCAGTGGTCCCAGGAAGCATTGCATTCAGCTTACCTCAGGTAACTCGGGTTAACTGATTCTCTCCTTCGAGTCTTGGAAATGGTAGAAGAATCAGTTTATTTCAATGAAGCCTCATCCTACAACTGTATTGATTCATGCTGAAGGAAAACCTCGAGGTGTTCTATAAGGAGCTTAATGTTCACCATGTTTGCCTTTTGTCACCTTGGTTTTTTTTTTCCTGATTTAAAAAAAATCTGCAGTAATAGTTACTATCCGATAAAGTGTCAGGTTATTTCAATGTTCACTTCCCACGTAGCAGAAAAGCTATAAAAAACACTTACTTGTAAAGTGGACAGCTAATAAAAGTGATTTTTAAATGCAGTGATGTCAGACTAAAGAAGGTGATGTGAGTAGGTCATCTCAAATTACAACCCCTTTCGCTGGACCTGTGGTGACTGAAGGATTATGATTACAGCTGTGACTCGGCACAGTCTATACAGAGGGGAGATTGCGCGGTACACAATACATAATCCAGGGGTCCACAGTACTGCTGTATCCTTTCTTCCCCCTACCTTTTTTTGTTTTTCCACTCAAGCCACTGACTCCACAGTCCTAAGCAGCCCCTGCCCTCTCTAGAATGCTGCTCAGCTCTGATGTCCTGCAGACAGAGGGCAAGAGAGCAGATGCTCTTTAGGCAGCCGGAAGGCTCTTTCGGCACTTTCAGAAATTAGGGGGGATCCCCACTCACTCTTCCCCTCTTCTCTGGATTCCTCTCCACTACCAGAACTACTTTTCACCTTTGTTTCTATAGATCAAACATTTGGAACACTCCAGTTTGATTTATTCTAAACCTCCCTTTGGGATTCCGTTGGTCAGAAAAGGGGTTTCTGACAATTTCTCCTTTCCTCTCTGCTTTTTTTTTTTTTTTTTTTAAAGATTTATTTATTTGTACATACAGAACTGGGGTACAGGCCAGAGGCTCAGGGGTGGCGAGAGGCTTCACCAGAGACAGAG
>NW_004568598.1:0-1246 GCF_000260355.1 Condylura cristata | reverse complement strand
TCTGATAATATTTATCTAGTTTTTCAATTTTTCCCCGCCACACACACACACATCTCTCCCTGTATCCAGTACCTGTATGCACAAATAAAACTTTAAAAAATAAGTCACTTTATAGTTAAACCTATTAGACTTTATTCTGATAATATTTATCTAGTTTTTCAATTTTTCCAGTTCTTTAGGATGTTTATTTTATAATTCAAAATATTTAACTGATGGAAGAAAGAATGCAGGATTGGCATCACAAGACTGGGTCACACAAAGGGGATGAGCAGAAGGGGCAAATGCAACAATTAACACAGCCATAAAAATCAAGGCACCAAAGCCAGGATGCCTTGTGCACAGGTGAGGACAAGGACATGAATATGGAGATGAAGCTCACTAGGGAATCTCTGTCCTCTCAGATTCTATTCAAAGTCAACAAATCTCAGTTCACAGGGAGTGAGCCCCTTCAAAAAAGAAACTGTCTATATCTGGACAGTTTTTCCACCAGAACCGGGCAGCTGCTCCCGTACCCACCTGTGCCTACACAGGGGCTTCTTTCCACCCACTCTCTCCCTCTGCAGGGAGCAGCCTTCTGCCTGCCCATGACCTGCCCCATGCCATGACTTCTCTGCACTGACCTCCCTCAGGGGAGGCCTCTCTCCTAAGACCTCCTGGCTGCAATCATGCATTTCTCTCTCTCTGCAAACCTGTCCCTTTCAGGGCAGCTCTTCCTGCCCCTTCCACCTATCCAAGCATCTTTCCCTCTCCTGTTCTCTTTCTTATAAACTCCCTCTTTAAATCTGAGTCTCTGTCTCATGAAGAATCTCACCATGTGCCACTGGAAGGGGAGCTCTGGTGAAACCTTTCCCGGAGCGAACCCAAGGACCCCAAACTGAAAAGATGATATCATTAACCTAATAATATTCCCTGCTTTCTAACACCTTAAAGTTTGAAATAATCACTTCAGATAATCGTATCCACATAAGATTAAAATAAACAATAAAATTTTACAATGAGTCAAGCAGTGTTATCGGACAGGGGGTGGGGGAAACCCCTGAAGCCCCAAAATCTTCCTGCTCTAAGTGGGTTCTGCCATCTGCCGCAACAAGACAAAACATATAGAACGTTAATGAAAAGGGACTTTAATACAGTAAATAGACAATACGTAACACAAAGAATATAACTTCTAAATCAAACACCTGAAGTTACCCATCCCCTCGTGGGCAAAAGTCAACCCAAAAGGGATTGGCCCAAAGCAAGGCCT
>NW_004568597.1:0-1330 GCF_000260355.1 Condylura cristata | reverse complement strand
GAAGTACACTGCTGAGGGGAGCAGCGGGCGGGCCAGGAGAGGTCTGCCGTGCCATGTGGTCGTCTCCGGGGCAGGTGGGAGTCGAACTCATGCGGAGGTGGCTTTAGCTTCTCAGTGCAGTGCTTTAACCCGCTGCGCCAACAGGGAGGGCCCCTTCCTTGCTTTTTAACATCCAAATTGAGATCATGAATTGCTGATGTATATCATAACTGTGACTCATAAAGTCACACTCCAGAGGCTGTTCATATGCCGACATGTATCCTTCCAGACTTTGATCTATATAAGCAGTATATTAAAAAGTATATGATTTTTCTTAGAATAAAAAAGGATCATATCATGTATTTTTGTAACTAATTTTTTAATTAGCAATATGTCATCTTTTGATAGAGATAACATTTAAAATCTTTTTCCATTGCATAATTTTTATTTGACCAATGTCATAGTTAATTGTTGAATATTTAGGGTTTTTGTTTTCTACATTTTTTACTATTAAGGAGTATTGATTGCATTGATAGTCCTTTGTGAATATGAGTCTTCTATTAGGATATATTTGTAAAAGTGGCACTGCTTTGCTTTTCCAAATACATTAAAATAAAATTGCCCTTTAGAGGCTATACTCATGTATAAATCTGCCAAAACATATGAGAAGAGAAGCGCTTGAAAGTGGAATATTGTGGGTTTTTTTAATTGTTCCTGGTTGAACAGTAAACTTGGTTTTAGTCTGGATCTCTTGAGTATTAGGAGTTGTTTTTTTTTTAAATATTTATAACTTTTGTTTTTGTTTTACAGAATACTTATTTACCATTTAGTGCATTCATTTTCTTATTCAGAGTAATGTATAATAACTTGACACATTAAATTATCTTTGCAGAAGTCATGAATATTTTTCCAAATTAATTTTCTCACATTTAATTTGGTAAACACATACATAGAATTTCTATGTTAACCACTTATAAATCTTTGGTCTAGTGGTGTTAAGTGTGTTCACATTTTTGTGCAACCATTTTCAGCATCCGTCTCCAGACTCTTGTATATTGCAAAGCTGAGTTCTCTATTCTTTAATCAGTAAACCACCCAAGCCCCAGCAACTGCCATTCTGCTTTTCTCTCTGTAAATTTGATGATTCTAAGTAGCCCATGTGTGGGGGTCACACAGTTTTCCTTTTTTTGACTAGCAGAATGTCTTCAAAGTTAGTGTGTCAGAATGTTGTTTCTTTTTTTTTTTTTTTTTAAAGATTTATTTATTTATTCATACATAACTGGGGTATAGGCCAGAGGCTCAGGGACGGTGAGAGGCTTCACCAGAGACAGAGTGGGGAGCAGAACAGGCA
>NW_004568596.1:0-1361 GCF_000260355.1 Condylura cristata | reverse complement strand
AAGGGAGAGTGAGTGGTGTAAATGTACACACACACACACACACACACACACGTGACTGAGAGGAAATGTGTATAGAGGAGCTGGGGTCTTCCCAGCAGCCATATCTCTAATGAAACAAGAAGGACAGTGTCTGAGAGGTGCATATCCTGCTACAATACTCAGGACTAGTATTGACCTTCTAAGGTTCACTGGAATGTGAAAAGACAGCAGAGTTTCAGATCTGAAAACCTAGAGAGGAGGGCTAACAGCAATGCCACTAAAAACACTGCCCCACAAAAAAGAGTATTCAAGCATTCAGTTAAAAGACTCTTCATTCATAAATTAATGGACTTTCTTACATAGTGGAACTCGAATTTCTATTGTACTCTCTGGATTAACTACATTTTACATACAAGGCCATTATAAACATGTCTGCACTTTTGGCAAAAATGTAAAATATAGCTTGAAAAATATAGCTTGAAATGCAGTAAGGTATAAAATATAATATAGAGAAAATATTGTTTCTAATATAATACATTCAGTGGGTCATCATTTCATAATTAATCCCAATATAACTTCAAAAATTTTTCTTTTAAATAGTTGAATAGATTTGTTCTGTTATAAAAGTTGGCATTATAGAATTTGGAAAACACAGAAAAGTTGAAAACTAGGCATCACCCATTATCTAGATACTGTTAAGTTTTCATTCCTATTCATTATAATTTTGGAGGGGGGGGTCCTCCGTGATGGTACAATGGGTTAAAGCACCGCACTATGATTTATCTACAGCCACTTCAGCACAAGTTCAGTTCCCAGCCAGGGAGATGAGCCACATGGCTTGGCAGACCTCTCCTGACTGGCCTACTGCACCCTTCAGGAGTGCTATTTCAATCAACCTGCTTCCCACTCTCTCAGGTGAATCATCTTAACTATCACACCTCTGGCCTATTCTCATATACATAAATAAATAAATCTTTAAAAAAATTAAAAAGAAATTGAAGGGGCCTCAGGGGAGTTATTTCATAGTTATAACTGCATGATTTAAATCTTTAATGTTATTTTATCACTTTGATTGTTCCATATACTTCATAAACTTTTATACTTTATAAAGTTTTATAAACTATATTTATAATGCTTCATATACACCACAGAGTAACGATGCAGTAAACTGCATAGGCATATGCCTGTATTTACTACTCCCCTTTTTATGATTTAAAGTTATTTTATATTGCTTGTTTTCTTTGGGTGGATTTTTTTTAATCTACAAATTAAAGAGTACAAATATTCTTAAGGCTTATTTTCTGTTACCAAATTAATCTTGATAAAATATGTAAGTGTAGGCGCAGTAGGTTAGGACACAGCAGTGCAGGCTAACTGCAGCC
>NW_004568595.1:0-1363 GCF_000260355.1 Condylura cristata | reverse complement strand
GACCCGCCTGCTGCTCCCCTCAGCAGTGTACTTCATCGATCTGCCTGTTCTGCTCCCCACTCTGTCTCTGGTGAAGCCTCTCACCACCCCTGAGCCTCTGGCATGTACCCCAGCTCTGTATGCACAAATAAATAAAATCTTAAAAAATAAAACAAAAAAAAAAACCTCTGCTACCCATTTGATCTAAAAACCAAAATAAAATAAAATAAATGAAAGATAAAAATCCAAAGGTTTTCAATTTGATACTCAAAACCCTCTCCAATCTATGAGCAACCTACCTGTTGTTCAGTCATTTATTCGACCTACTGGTCTTTACAGAGAGCCTGGACATGCTGTCATGTGTGTTGGGGACAGAGAAGTGAATGTTTAGGCTGTTATCCTGAATGTGGTCTACTGGGGAAGAAAGACAGCGAAGCAGACTTCTAGGACTCAGTAAAATAAGGCTCGTGACAGGGACAACATGTATTTGTAGCAAGGATTAAGTGAGTTCATACATACAAAGGCCTTCAAGTAGTGCTGAGTATAAGATAAAATTTATTAGAGGATCCTGGGAATAGGGATGTAGTTCCCTTGATTGATTGACAACAAGTCGGATCTTACAGAAAACTGAAGTTAGCCAGCATAAAGACAGAAGGGGTGAGGTAGGGGAAAGATATTTCTAAACTTGTTCCTGTTCCCTTGTGTTGTGGGTTGAATAGTGGGGCCCAAAAAATAGTCCATGTCCAAATTCCTGGAGTCTCTGCATGTTAGTTTATTTGTAAAAGGACAACTATTTGCAGATATAATTCAATCAAACATCTTAGAATCCATTTCATCCTGGATAACCCAAGTGGACCCTAAATCTAATAACAAATGTCCTTGCAGGAGAGGAGAGATACACAAGAATGAAGAGACCAGGAGCTGGAGGAGGAAAAGAAAATCTGTCTTAAAGTCTTCAGAGGGAACACAGGCCTGTCTTAATTTCCAATGTCTACTCTCCAGAACTGTGAGAGAATAAGTTTCTGATTTCTGTTATTGGAATCCACCCTGTTTATGAAAATATAAATTGCAGCAGCCCCAGGAAACTGGGGCCTCCCCATAATTAATGCTTTGCAAGGGGTGACAAGGATGCTGTCCTGGCCCTGTGGGAACCTATGTTCTGGTCGAGGAGCACACACACATAAAACAAAGACAATTTTTTTTTTTTTTTTAAGATTTATTTCTTTGTGCATACAGAACTGGGGTACAGGCCAAAGGTGCAGGAGCGGTGAGAGGATTCACCAGAGACAGAGTGGGGATCAGAGCAGGCAGATCGATGAAGTACACTGCTGAGGGGAGCAGCGGGCGGGTCAGGAGAGGTCTGCCACGCCATGTGGTCACCTCC
>NW_004568594.1:0-1307 GCF_000260355.1 Condylura cristata | reverse complement strand
TTGTTCTACTTTTGTAAAATAAACTGTTAGGTAAGAGCATTAGTATTCTAACCAGTTAAGATAACCTAATGGAAATTCTGCAAGAGATCTCTCTAAAGGGGATGGTTTTTTTTATCTCTGTTTCTTCTGCTTGGTTGTTTGTGTATAAGAAAGCCTCTGACTTTTGTGTGTTGATTTTATAACCTGCTACCTTGCTAAACTGGTGGATGGTTTTGATTAGTTCCTCTGGCTAACACACAATTTTTAACAAGAAAAAAAAAATAACAATGAGAGAGCTCTATTTCACAGAAAACAGAGAAAAGCCAGTTAAGCAGCTGTAACGAATACAACTTAGAATTCCTAAACCAAACAACTTCAGTGATAACCATTCAAATTACAAAAGAGATGAATCTAGTCAATTGGCAAAGGAAATTTTAAATAGAATGTAATGAAGGTCTCTAAGTACATTACAGGGTCACCTGGGCATAATTATCAAAGATCATCTTATGTCACATTATTATTAGGAAAAACGGCCCTGACATTTCACTGACCAGCAAAAGCACTGCAAATTAACTAGCAATCTGAGCAACCAATTATACTCTGAAATCTTTTTTTTGAAATTGAATTTAAACACTACTTTATAATATTATATAGATTCTAAATGAAAAGACTCAGACAACAGCATTTATATATATTATACTTGTTGCCAAAGTCTAATTTCCCTCAGTCATCATACCATTGATCCCTTTCACTCAATTTATACCCCTCCTCTTCCCTTCTAATAACCATGATTTTGTTAATAGAGCCTAAAAGTTTGATTTTGTTCACCTATTTGCTTTATTTATGTATCATCTATGAGTAAAGTCATATGGTATTTCTCTTTCTCCACCTGAGTTACTTCACTCTGAATTTGAAAAAAAAATTCATAAACTTCTTTAACGCTGAAAATGACCAAATATCACTAGTAACAGCCATATTTTCTATATTCAAACTAGTTCTAAAACTTACATAAATTTTAAACAAGGTACCCTCTCCCTTGAAGATTAGTATTTCTGCCTTTCTCTCTAGCCTATTCCTATTCCATGAGGTAATTTCCCTCTGTCTGCTATGCCTGATCTACCAGCCACAGTCACCAATATTTTACACCTTGAATGGGGACTTGCAGGAGGGCGAAGGGGGGTTGTTGCAAATGTGTCCTTGTGCTTTGGAGTATTTCCTATTTCCCAAAGAAACCAGTTGCAAAGATTAAGATATAACAATCAACTTATGTACAAAACCACAAGAAAAATGCTCCCATCCTTAATAAAAAGAAAAATCGGCCCTCCCTG
>NW_004568593.1:0-1364 GCF_000260355.1 Condylura cristata | reverse complement strand
AACTGTGAGGGCGCCCAGGGAGCTGCAGGGACCCTGGCCTTGGGGCCAGAGGGGCAGCATGAGTGGCCAGGGGTCCCGACGCAGGCTTTGTACCCCAGCCTCACATGCAGGACCAGCAGGCCTGGGGCCCCAAAGGAAGCCCCCCTCTTAGGCAGTATGCTGCGAAGCAGGCTTGTAGGGAAAATTCCAGAAGCTGATGGTCCACTGCTGGGGTTCAAGGTGAACCCCCAGCTTCTTGTGCTCTGCCCACGGGTGCACCCGGTGGTGATAGATGGCCTCTGGAGACCTGGAGGGCAGCTGGGGGTGGGGCTGGTGGCTGGAGCTGGGCGCCTGAGCTGTGCCCGACACTGGGGTGTGTGAGACCCACGTGCCACGTTCACCAGTGAGGTGTCTGCTGGGCCCCAGCCAGCCATGTGGGGGGCTCTGGCCATGTGTATCTCACCAGCTCGGGGGCATGGAGGAGGGAGGTCACAGTGCTGGCCCCGAGCTCTTCTCTGGCCTCCCCCACTGGGTCCTCTCTGCTCAAGTGGCAGCCCAAGGAGGCCCAGGCTGGGGGCCATTGCCTGCCTTGCACCCCAGTGGCCTGCTGAGGGGAACGTGCCGGGCAGGGACGCCAGGGCTCACTGCCCATGGGGCTGCACTTTCTCTGCGGGCCCCTGGGGCGCCAGGCACACTCAGTCATGGAGCACGCGGCCACCTCCAGCCGGCAGGAAAGCACAGCGCCTGGCTGCCAGCCAGCAGGGTGGCCGGTGGGGCCACCGCCAGCACGTAAAGGAAAGGGGGACCGGGCGGCCCCCACAGCCCCCTCAGGCAGGTCCATAGCCCGATGGGAGATGGGGGTCTGGTGCGCATGGTCCTACCCTGCTACCGGGCAGGTGGCCTTCACGGCGGGGGCTGAGCATCCAGCAGGATGGGGGGCTGTGAACCTGGGACTCAAGGCCAATGCAGCTTGGGGAGGTCCCCGAGGGCTGCTCCAGCGGGGGCTGCGGCTCAGGAAGGCTGGGGGACGGTGGGTCCAGGAGAACCAGAGCCACGATGTCCCTCCCAGACCTCCGCAGGGCGGGCCACCCATGGTTCATCCACCCCTACACCTCCCCTGCCGGTGCTGACCAAGAGCTGACCCCACGAGCTGGCTCTGGCCCGGCCTGGCCCCAACTAGGCCCCTCACTGCAGGTGGTGTTGCCAGAACATGCACCCCAGTTTCAGCAAGCCCCGACAGGGACTGTCAGACAGGGACACACCAGCAGCCCTCTCGAGGTGAGGGCACGGTAGGAGCACATGCCCACAGCCAGCAGGCAGTGCCCTGGCTCGCGGGTCCCGGCCGTGGGGAGGCACAGCCCGGGAAAGCATGACCATGATTCCGC
>NW_004568592.1:0-1365 GCF_000260355.1 Condylura cristata | reverse complement strand
TCCCCGCGGGTTTCCCATCACCAAGTCACCCGTGTGCCATCACCATAATCCCGTGCACTTCCCTCCCCACCCCCCCGTTTTTGATCCCATTCCCCTCTCCACCCCCACAAAATGTCTCTGGTATATGGCTGTTCATTATTCTTATTATTTTCTCTCCTGGTCCATTATACTCCTGCTATGAGTGAAACCACCCGGTATATTTCTTCCTCTTTCTGGCTTATTTCACTAAGCATGATCTTTTCCAACTCACATGGGAGATTTTTAACAATTAGAACCTTTGCACCATGGAGAGTCTTGCTGAAAAACATTGACAAGGCTTTTCCCAGACATATTTTAACTGTTTCTACTATTCTGTTTCACAGATCTCACCCTTTGCAAGAAGAAAAAGATAGCACATTTTTTGCAAGACCATCAGAGACCTCCAAAGGTGGCTATAATGTGAAGGGATAATTTTCATAAAAATTTAGGTTAGGGCCCTCCCTGAGGGCGCAGCCAGTTAAAGCACAGCACTAAAAGCTAAAACTACTTTAGCATGAGTTCTATCCCCACCCAAGAGGTGACCCACATGGGGAGGCAGACCTCTCCTGATCCATCCGCTGCTCCCCTCAGCAGTGTATTTCGTCAGTGGGCCTGTTCTGCTCCCCACTCTGCCTCTGGTGAGTCCTCTCACTGCCACTGCACCTCAACCTGTACCCCAGTTCTGTATGCAAAAATAAATAAATCCCTCGAAAAACAAATTCAGGTTATACACTTAATACATAAAAACATTGGAAATCCATAAAACCTCCCCTGTCCCACCATCCAGAGACAGTAATTTGGTGTATTAATATCATCATTTCTTATGATTATAAAGCTAATAATACTAGAGAAAACTTAAATACAGAAAAGGCTAAAGAAGAAAACTTCAAGAAAGGTAAAAGACAAAAATAAAAACAATTCCACAATCCCCTATATAATTACAACTTACATTTTAATGTATTTTTCTTCTAAGTCCTTCATTTTCCATTTTTATGTTTAATTTCATTTATAATTTTAATGAAACTTATACTTTACAAAACTTGTAGGCCATCCTTTTCACACAGTATTTATTATGTACATTTCATTGTATTAATATTTAAGTGCATCTTATGAATGTACCATGAGGATGTAACCAGTTTCCTACTCTTAAGTATTTATTCACTTTTTAATCTTTTTAAATAATTTTTGTATCTTTGTATATTATTAATCCAAGTGCTAATTCTGTTCTTAGGTTAGATTTCTAGAAGTAGAATTAATAATTTCCTTAAAGTTTTTGATGAATTTAAACCTTGACCTCTGACATCCTTATTTTTTTTGTTTGTTTGTTTGTTTTACAAGAACTGGGGT
>NW_004568591.1:0-1304 GCF_000260355.1 Condylura cristata | reverse complement strand
TCCTGACCCGCCCGCTGCTCCCCTCAGCAGTGTACTTCGTCGATCTGCCTGTTCTGCTCCCTGCTCTGTCTCTGGTGAATCCTCTCACCCTCCGCGTCTCTGGCCTGCACTCCAGTTCTGTATAAATAAATAAATAAATCTTTTAAAAAAAAAATGAGGAAATACTTTGGTTCCACTCTATAATACATAGTCATCGTCATAAACAAAAAGATTTTTTTATTCATGCATACAAGACCTAGGGTACAGGGCAGAGATGTGGGGTGAGAGGATTCACCAGGGACAGAGTGGGGAGCAGAATAGACAGATCGACTGAAATCCACTGCTAAGGGGAGCAGTGGTGGGGTCTGCTGTGCCCTGTGGGTCCTTCCCTGGCTGGGGATTGAACTCAGGCTGCGGGGGCTACAGACCCCCTCGTAATGCACTTTGACCTGTTACGCCACCAGGGAAGCCCCTAATCATTTTTTTAGCATCATTTTTAATATAGCTCAATAACAACTATTAAATGGCATTACCGCGGCCACCTTTAACACGCCTAAAAACACCTAAATCTAATGCAGCCTGCTTGTTACGGATTGGGGCCTTTAGGACCCAAAATGAACGAGCTCGGGCACGTTCTCTGGCATCACTTCCCACGCCTGTCCCTCCGGCTGGCTGCAGCCAGACTGGCCTCCCCCCGCCCTGGGCGGGCATTGCACTTGCTGCGCCACCTGCTTCTCTCAGGACCCTGCAGGAGTCAACCCCACTGACTCCGGTCTCTGACTCGCTCGACGTCAGCATCCCGGAGCTCGGCCAGGGACTGAGGAAGGGAAATGAGCACCGCAGACAGACCCCGGCCTGTGGGTCTCACACTCCGCCGGGGGCGTGGACGAGGGCGGCTGCGCTGTGCAGTGAACAAAGCAGCAGCGTGGCGAAAGCCAACGAGGGAGCGCCGACGCTTCCTGAGGTAACGAAGGACAGGCTCCTAGGAAGCTGACGGGAGAGAGTCCGCGGAGGTGCGAGAGCCCGGCAGGCGGAGCGTGCCCAGCAGGAGTGGCAAAGGCAGCCCTGGGCAGGGAGATGCCCGGCGCGCAGGGCACCGCCGAGGCCGGAGCCCAAGAAGGGCCTGGTCAGAGGCAGCGGGGCTGGGGCTCTTCGGGGAGATGGGCCGCAGCAGAGCTCTGGGCAAGGGAGACCGCGCCTGGCTTCCGGTTTACCGAGCCGCGGCTGCAGCGCGAGGAGAGCGGGCTGCAGGGCAAACGGGGCGGACGCGGTGAAGGCCGGGCGGGGGCGCCGGCGTGGCCAGAGATGGAGCAGAGGGGTCAGAC
>NW_004568590.1:0-1345 GCF_000260355.1 Condylura cristata | reverse complement strand
CTTGTTGATCTGCCTGTTCTGCTCCCAGCTCTGTCTCTGGTGAAGCCTCTCAACTCCCGCACCTCTGGCCTGAACCCACAGTTCTGGGTATATAAATAAATAAATCTTAAAAAAAAAAAAAAGAAAGAAAGATACTTCAAGTGGAGAGTTTGGTGAGCAGTGCTATCTTCTGAAATAAAAGTGATACATTGATTAAATTCAGGGAAAAAATAATTGTGATATGAAAGAAATGTCATTCTGTTTACCATGTGGCTCACCAGAGATGTAAATACAGGTAATTGTCAAGTCAGATAGGGAATGGTGATGTGGGGGAATGAGAAGAAAAGAAATACATGTGTGGTGGAGAGGAGTGTGGGGCAGTTAACAGACCTTGTAGGGCCAGTGGTTAATAGGTGATGTCTAAATTGAAAAGAAAAAAAAAAGATAAAGAAATAGCTGAATGAATGTGTTTAAAAATGTAGGGTTAAATATCCAAAGAAACAAAGGAGTTGTAGGTTGTGGCCTTGGGGAAATAAATTGAGAGAAAAGAGGACAGCAAGGACGGGGATCTGATGTTCACAGATATACATTTTGTTAAAGCATGTGATTTTTTTTTACCTGTGTGTGCTCTACTTGAGTAAATTGCTTAGTCCCCTGACAGCATTATCTCTTTTGGTCCTCAAATCAGGTAAAATAAGTTTTACAAATGAGGAAACAAAGCTAGGTAGATCTAAGTAACATTACATTTACAAGTTCATATTTCTATGTGGTAAAACTGCTGTTCAAATTTTTGTCTGCCCATGTCCAACTACAATGAGAAGGCCAGTTTATTAATTTATAACAGGAAGCATAACCTTCCTATTGTCCAAGTGGTTTGAATCATCTCTTCAGAGGTCTCACTTTCTTGCTTCAAAGCCTTGGAAAATTGACTTAGTAGTCAGAAATTTGATAAATGAGTGTGGACTCTGAGCAGAGAGAATGAAAAGAACTGTTCCACACTGGGAGAGTCTAGAGCCTTTGCCTGCTTTCTTAATTCCAGCAGGGCTCAGGCTTGACCAGGAATCATTATTTGGTCAACAAATACATGTAAAACACCTCATCTATTATCTATGCCTGCGCCCATTCTAGGACCTGGATGTGTTCTCAGCCTTCACAATGCTTACTTTCTGGTTAGGAGAGACAAACCCTAAGCCAGAGATGGAACTTAGAAATATGATAAGTCCTGTTTATTGCTGCTTTATTTACAATTGGAAAGACATGGAAACAATCCAAATGCCCAAAAGTGGATGACTAGATTAAAAAGCTGTGGTACATATACAAAATGGAATATTACTCAGCAACCAAAAAAAACATGTCTTTTGTAGCA
>NW_004568589.1:0-1315 GCF_000260355.1 Condylura cristata | reverse complement strand
AATTCAAACTCAAGCACCGAATGTCATGTTTCTGAAGCACAAATATTTACATAAGATTTTATAGTTTGTAAAGTACAGTTATGATATTGAAGTTAGCTCAAAACAATTCCAGAAAATAATTCACCTTAGTCTTTCACTATTCTACCTAAATAAAACCATAACCAGCATGAAGTGGAATACAGAATTTCTGGAACATATGATCACTAAAAATAAAGTCAAATATGGCATCTTATAAAAATGAGAACTATTTTTTAGGAACAGATAAGCTTAGAATGTAACTCACAGTTAACCCACAGCAAGCAAATAACCCCTCTCCTGTGACCATTTTCATCTTCTTCCCCATGACTGATATCAGTAAATGTGTGTTTGTGGCAAAGGTCTGGGCCACCGCTGTCTGCCATGATGCAGCAGCCCTCAGCACAGGGTCCACTGGGCACCAAATGCACAGACAGAACATGCGGTCACTGACTGGGCACATCCCTGCCATGGCGCCTCATTCCACCCCCAGGAAGCGGTGTGGGTGCCGGTGCCCGTAGTGGGCTCCTGCCCGGATGTACCCAGTGGGGCCACCAGCAGCAGAGACTGTGACATTGGCTGGTGGTGATCTAGATGAGGGTGGGAGATGCAAGCAAACAAGATACTCCCAGTTCTCACCAACTGAGTAGGAAAAAGAGCACCGTGGTATGAGGACACGCATCCTGGCACAGCCACCCTGTAAGCGGGTCATCGCCTTTCCCGACACTGACGGGGCACAGAACGCTCTGCCTGACTTGGGTAAATCCACCCTGTGCACGGCACATTTCACTCCAGAACTAACAGCTCATTCAGCGCCTGGCCAGGTCACTCCGAGTGGTCTCCACTATAAACTCCCGGGAGGAGACAGCCCCCTCCTCTCACCTCTGCTGGGTGCTCGGGGCTCATCAGCCAGGGGGACACAGAGTCCCTGGGGTGACTTCTGAATGAAGACCCAGACATTGCTAGATGCAACACGCCAGAGCACAGAGCACGAGTGACGTTTCAGTTTTGACCAGACTAGAACTAACACCGCGCTGGACACCAGTGATCCAGGGCTGCCAAACATACCATTGGCGGATGTCCTTAGAGGGAAACAAATTCCTGAGGGCTGGACCCCAAACCACAGAGCCTGTCCCCAGTAAGAGTCCTTCTCTTGGAAACTGAGACTCTGAGGACTATTCACAGATCCCTCAATTCCCTCCGTGGAGACTGTGCTCAGAGCATCTCATCATAGACACAAACCTCCCTGAAGCTCTAAGTGGCCCCTTCCTGGCTTCTGGGCCGTCACCTGCTGTGTTGT
>NW_004568588.1:0-1333 GCF_000260355.1 Condylura cristata | reverse complement strand
TATACTTCAATTACAATGAGTTAAAAAATATGCCCTAAATTCACTGATACACGTTAACAACTCTAAATTAATCTGATCAAAGAGATAAGTCTCCCCCCATAACGCAGCAATAGGAAGCATACATAATGATGTATCTGTTTATTTCTCTAAATGCATTGAACCTGAATCTAGTCACTGGGTTTATCATTTTATGGTATTATGGTATTATAAACATGGTGAACATTATAATGATGTAAATCAGCATCAAGAATGTGAGATAACAGGTAAAATGGCTAGATTTGTTCACAAAATATAATGGAAATTTCTATAAATTAGTAGATATAAATTACATAGCAACCAAATGCAGTGCATGGATCAACTTGGATCCTAATTCAAAAATCAGACATAAAAATGCATTTATGAGATAATTAAAAGAAAAATGAAAGATCTTGTAGTTATGAACTGGTAACACATGCACAATTAATTTAGTATTTTCAATATAAAACCCTAAAGATATCTGTACTGATTTGAGCTACAGTGTACTGTCATCTGTTACAGGATTGAGGTTTCATGCAAGTCAAAATTTGCTATCTTTCTTAGCTATTTCTGGTTATTTATATTATACTGTTTATTGATCATTATTCAGGTATTCTAATCAGTTTTCCAGTTGTGAAAATGAAAATGGAAGAGACATTTTTTATTCTATTTAGCCTGAATTTTAAAAACACATGACTGTTAATCATCATCAAGAACAATTAACCTACAGCAATGAAAGTTCAAACTGAAACAGTGGTCTGGTGCCAGCAAGGTAATTACGAACCATGGGGATACATGGATGCAGGGAAGATGAGAGGGGAGTCCCTGGCAGGAGGTGCTCATGCACCTGCCAAATGTCCACACACCAGGTGAGAGGAATGTTGTGTCCAGAAGGGAGATGGAATACCTGGTCCATTAACTACTCCACTGAATTTCAAAGTCTTAGCCATAAGTGTTACAGATATTGACACCGTGGACACCCAAAGATATTTGAAATTTCAAGCCAGACTTCTTTTATTTAACAACCAAATGTATACCAAATGCACACATACCGTTTGAGCAGTTGTAAATAGAGAGAAAAATCATTCTCCACATCTTAGAAGTAGGACTTTAGTGTAAAGTTTCACTGGCAGGGCCCCACTGGTGGCCAAGGGGCCACTGGTGCTCTCAGCACTGGAGCCAGAGTTCGATCCCCGGCCAGGGATGTGGCCCACATGGCGCAGCAGCAGATCTCTCCTGTTTCACCTGCTGCTCCCTTAGCAGCAGAAGTTCCGCCTGTTCTGCCCCCCACTCTGTCTCTGTTGAAACCGCTCACCAT
>NW_004568587.1:0-1369 GCF_000260355.1 Condylura cristata | reverse complement strand
CTGCCTCGCAGACCTCCTCCCCTGCCTCGCAGACCTTCTCCCCTGCCTCGCCTGTTTTCTCAGCACACCCCAGATTACAAAGGGTTTCTCCTTTATCCCCTGTTAACGGTTGCCTGTCCTGTGTCCTAATCCATTAGTGAGATGCGGAATGCTGCCCTCTCTTTTCCTCCCATCTCTGCAAAATGTCAATGCCTCAGCCAGCAGAGAGGCTGAGGGCGCGCTTCCTAGACACGGTACCAAGCGACCCTGCACCTGCAGACCAAGTGAGCGTGCTGAACTGCGTGGTTCCCACTGCCAGTTCTCTAACCGGAGCCGGTCTACAGGGCGAGCTTCACCAGCACCATTGATGTGCAGCGTGATTTGAACGGCTGCCAACTGCCCCCTCTGGGGAGGACTGGCCACTATTCTGAGACCGCATCCTTCCTACTATCTTGGCATGAAAGTGTCCTTTCTTTTATAAAATGATGGATGAAAACATTTTTTAAAACATCCTTAGCAAAATAAAAAGTTGGCAACCCTCAAATTTTATGGGTCCAAGAAATCCTGGCGCCCAGGCCCAGCACCATGGTTGATATCCAGAAGAGCACGGTTCGCCTGGGTCCCTGCTGTCCCAGGCCCTGGGGAACCCAGGGCTGCAGGCCCATTTCATGGGGGAGTAGGGTGCAGTGAACAGAACTGGGCTGTGTGGCTCAGTTCGATGCTCCCTTGTGGTTTCACACCTTGGGTCTCCGGCCCACCTGCTCTGTTCTCTCTGCTGGAGGTGCTGCTTCACGTGTGGCTGGGAATTTCATGTGCTAGCTGCCTACATGGGCTGCACGGGTCTCTACCTGTCTGGGGGAAGGCCAGCGATCCAAAGAGGTTGCCTCAGTCAAGCACAATATTGACCTCCGTCCTCTTGAGCCTTGACCCCCTGTGCTCTGGCACTGGAACATTTTCTCTCCTCACAGCACCCCGTGGCACACTGGTCAACAGCCTTTTCCAGAGATCTGTTCATGTGTTAGCTGTGCACCTACTTTGTGCCAGGCTGGCATACTGGGGGACATGGTGGTCACTCCAGCCAGCCACTTGTCCTCTGACGGGCACACACAGGCAAGCCAGCAACTGCTAACCGGCCTGCTACGCGGGTGGGCTGGAGTGCAGACATAGGCAGGCCTGAACGTCCAGAGAGGGCACTCACTTGGGGAACATCAGAGGCCGTCGCTCCGAGAAAGAGGCACCAGACATGAGTCAAGGAGGCTGCTTGGGTGTCATCGAAGGAGGAAGTGCCAAAAAGCACTTGCCAGGCAAACTTTTGAGGGAAGCTAAGGCAAGAGGCAGGTGATGTCACTGCAGGGAACCGCCTCGTGCACAGGGGATCCAGACCTGGGTG
>NW_004568586.1:0-1368 GCF_000260355.1 Condylura cristata | reverse complement strand
TGTGGGTCACTCCCTGGCTGGGGATCGAACTTGTGCCGCAGTGGCTGTGGAGAGCTTCATAGTGCTGTGCTTTAACCTGTTGCGCCACCAGGGATCATCCCATAATAGTAATTTTTAAAATCAAGTATCTGAAGTGGAATCCCTACTAGAAAGGCTTGGAATGGTCCCGAGGTAAAGATGACAGAGAGTCCCGCCAGTGAACTCAGGCTTTGTTTTCCCTCAGAAGCTGGCCACTGCTGCAAAGATCTACGTGTGTATTGAGGCAAATCCAGAGCGGTTGCTTGTTGACAGCTGCAGAGCTATTGACCACGAACGGCCACTTCAAGTAATGGCTACATAGTGTGAATCTGCTCGCTCAGGGCTGCAGGGGGCCAGCGTCAAGCGTGGCTGAGCTGGGTCTCACGCATCCGTGTCTCCAGAGATGGCAATCAAGGTGAAGGCCAGAGCTGGGTCTCAGCTGAGGCCCCACAGGGAAGGGTCTGTTCCCTGCTCATGCTGCTGTTGGCGGGATTCGGTGGTCACCAGCAGTGAAACTGAAGCCCAGCCACGGCTGGCTGGCCGCTAGAAGATGCTCCCAGTTGTTAGCAACCTGGACCTTCCCACTGACCCACTGAATCCATCCAAGTTAGCAAAGGAGAGAGCAGAGTCTCGGACAGGACAGAATTCACAACCTGGGGTACAAGAATCACGATATGACACCCTGTCTTCACCTTTGCTGCTCTCTGTGAGTTAGAGACCAGCCAGGGGACCCGCCTGCCGGGGAGTGGGCTTCAGGAGGCTGGGGCCCAGGTCCCCTCAGGGCCTGCGGGCCACAGCATCTCATATGTCGGAGTCTGTCAAATACTTTGTAATGATGCAGGAATGACCAGGAGAATCTTTCATTCAGATAGAGTTTCAATGACTATTTTATGGCAAGAGACTTAAAAGTGTTGTCAAAATTAAAAGCTATCAAGGCTGTTTTCCTTCCAAACTGACAAGTGTTCCAGAAAAGTAACTGACAGCAATACACTCCCTAACAGATGCTAAGAAAAGCTAATGTTGCCTCCGAAAAATAAAGGTGATGCTTTCAGGATTAAGCACTGACTATGGACAGACACTTTAAGAGCGGATGCCTGCCGCTGCAGGTCAGAGCGAAGGGAATGTGTCCTGTGGAAGCACTAATATCTGCAAGGAGAATAAAACCGGTGGTGGTGGATAGAGAGAAGGAATGAGAGCAGGAGGACACACACACTCACACACACTCACACAATCACACATTCACACACACACACACTCACACACTCACACAATCACACACACAATCACACACTCACACTCACACACTCACACTCACTCAATCACACAATCACACACTCACACAATCACACA
>NW_004568585.1:0-1369 GCF_000260355.1 Condylura cristata | reverse complement strand
GGGAGCAGAACAGGCAGATGGACGAAGTACACTGCTGAGGGGAGCAGCGGGCGGGTCAGGAGAGGTCTGCCACACCATGTGGGTCACATCTGGGACCGGGAATCGAACTCATACTGAAGCGGCTGCCGCTAGCTTACAGTGTTGCACTTTAACCTGCTGCGCCAACAGGGAGGGCCTGCTCTCAGGTTTGACTCTTCCCCTGACGTGACCGTGCTTCCGGGAAGGCTCATGGTCTCCAGATGGGTCTGAAATGCTCAATATTCTTTGCACGTGAGGACAACGTGACGGGCGTCCAGGGTCCCGTATGTGCTCTTTTGAAATATTGATAGCGCTATTTTATAAATTAGCTTTTGGCCAGCTTTAGCAGAGTTTATGAAACAATACTCAGCTGCACAGAGTGAGAATTCTTTAAGAGCGAACTACTTCCCTGACCAACTGTTTGTGCCCACAGCACTAGTGTCGCTGCTCAGCCTGAGGGGAGAAGAGCCCCGAGGGGGAGATCCCTAGATGCAGCCCAGGCTGTGCATAGTTCAGGGGGGGGGCGTGTGTGGTTTCACACGCGTGCACATGAGTTGTGGCCGCACTGTGTGAGGGTTCCCTGATGTGCACCCCGAGAGTAAAGCTGCAGGGACCAAACCCTTCCAGGAGTTGTGGGGTGTGCTCCAGCCTGACCCCCTCAAGCCCCTTTCCAAGGCCTCTCTCTGTGCTTCCCACACACCCACCCACCTCGTCCCACACATGTCAGACTGTGTCTGATTTAACCTTCTAAAGATTTAAGTTGCCACCAAGCTGACAGACTGATGCTGGTAGAGATTTCTGTCTCACGGGTTTAAGCTTTTCCCTCTCAGCCAAGTTTATCTTCGGGCTGACATTTCTCCTTGGGCCTAAGGCCAGTGATGCCATTTTGGAGCCGATTGTCCCGCTATCTGTCGGGACGTTACCTGCCAAGTCAGCTACTTTTCCTTGACAGGTTCCATCAGCTACTTCTGACTTGAGCATAGTTTCCTCTGTTAGAAAAATACTAACATCCAGTAGCTACTATTGCAGGCAGGCCTTCTCTGTATTAAAGTGGAATTTCAGTTGGTTATTCAATTACAAAATGAAACTGTGGAGTGAACTTTTTGGAAAAATATTTTGGGTGAGTTCTTATATTTTCTAGTTGAGGATTGATTCGGTTGCCAGTTCTAACCGTGATACATGCATTCAGGTACTACTCTCCAGAGTAGAATCTGGAGGCAAAAGTTACGAGATAGAGGAACAAGGAATCACAGAGATCTTTTAATTTTCATTTACTACTTCAGACATGTGTGTGCTAAATGTAAGAGTAGCTATTAATACACAAATTTCTTGACTCCTGTCTGAACAGTCA
>NW_004568584.1:0-1369 GCF_000260355.1 Condylura cristata | reverse complement strand
AACCTGCAGCACCTGCAGCGCCCTCGCACCGCGCACGCGCTTCCCCGCCCAGCAGCCTCCTCTGGGCGCCGGGCCGGGGCTTCCCGGGGTGCAGAGTGGGTGGTGCGGGAGCAGAGTCTCGTGTCTTTGGGACCCTGTGAGGACGCGGGGTCCCGTCGTCTGCGCTGTGATGTGGGAGCGTCGTGGGCCCGGATCGCTGAGCGGAAGGAACTGGAAGGTGCGAGCATCTCACGGGGCGGCGGGCTGCGGGCTCCAGGCGGAGCACCGGGGCGGGGCGGGAGACGTGGGAAACGTGGGCTCGCGGGCTCGTTTCTGGGCCTGGAGGACCCAGGGGCCCGGGGCCCTGCCTGAGCGTGACCCCTGGGTGTCCCGCTTGCGCTGACCCTGTGCGCCCCGCGCTCCCTGCCCCAGTGAGGCGCTGGGGCCATCTGGCACCTGGTAGGCTGCACCGTCTGCGTGTTGTCACCACGGTGCGCTGACACGTGGTTGGGGATCACTGCGCAGTGTCTGGGCGGCCGTCCCTTCCGCCCCCAGGGCCAGCAGGCCAGAGGGCAGCGCCACCCCCCAGACGCCCAGGGCCAGCAGCCCCACCCTGGCCCCTCAGGGTCTGAGCCAGTCTCCGCCCTTGACCTTGGGGCTGAGGGAGAGAATTAAAGGGCGCTGGGCCTTTGCCTCCCGCTGGGCTCGTTTAGCAGGCGGGCTGGGAGGGGCCCTGCCCTCCCCCAGCGTCAGCATCTGTTTTGGGGGGACTCAGTGGAGGAGGAGTCCTCCTGTCAGTCTTGAAGTCCACTTTACGGGGTTTCTCCCTCTGCCAGGCCCTCTGCTCCCCGGACACTGCAGGTGCTTAGTTGTGTTTCTGTGGAAAAATGTCTTTGGAATTTTTACTTTGGGAAGTCTGCACCTTAAATGATGTTAAGTATTCCAGTCACCAGCACAGAATGTCCACTTAGTAGTATTTTATAGTTCTCAAGCATAGACTGCCTCATTTTATGTTTCTGTACACGTAACCTGCAATATTTATTACTTAAGATCCCGCCATTTTACCGGAGGTAGTGTGTGTGCAGTGAGTTGGGATTATTGTTCGATTTGCATTGTAATTTGTATTCACATAATGACCAGTGATGTCCAAAATCTTTCAGGCTCTGGTCGATCATTTGTCTTTGTGTTTGGAGAGAGGACACTGTTCAAGTCCTCTGTTCAAATCTAAAATCTTTTATTGCTAGTTACTTTGTGATTCGATGAGCAGATTTTCCTCACCTGCTGAGGGTCCTGGGCCAGTGTGTGTTGCTGCCCTGATTAAAGCGCCAGTGCTGCTGTTCCTCACCCCTTAGCCCTTAAAGCACCAGGGGCTCTTTCCCCAAAAGCCCTA
>NW_004568583.1:0-1369 GCF_000260355.1 Condylura cristata | reverse complement strand
AAAGTGAAGCTTTCTCTCATTGAAAGTTGTCTCTGTCACAAGGAAGAGATTCATCCTTGTTGTCTCTTCCTCTGAGGCCTGCATCTCCACCTCCCACCGTGAGGCTCACCTGCTGATCAGGGAACCTTTTCTGGTCACCATTGCTTGTGGCCGCCAGGAAGTGCCTTGTGGGGTCCCCCCCTCAACTCTCTCTCTTTCTCTCTCTCTCTCTCTCTCGGGTTTTGTCCAGTGCAGGGAATTGCTCCTTCAGGTGGGGAATGGGCATTTTGAAAGGCTCAATACCTAGTCATTTGCCTCAACAACACTTTTCATTTCATTGCCCCTTTGTTTCCGAAGAAAGTATGGGTAAACTATATTTTCTATGGCATGCTTTGCCCCGAGTGACTGCGAAAGGTCCTCTACTATACTCTGCTCTGAACATGAAATCTGGCTATTGCCGCACAATTCAGTGACGACCGTCTCTTTAGGACTTCAACCCAGAAATTTAACTTCCACTCTATTCTCAACTTGGTTCGGCGACGGTTTGCAAGATGGATGGCCTCGCAGAAACCAAAGACTAAGGAAGCATGAGGTAGGTCACTTGCAGAAATGTGCACACCGCGAGACAAAATTGAGCGGCGGAAAAGGCAGCAGCAGCTTTGAACATATCAGACGGTAGACACATGGTCTCACACGCGGGGAGCTGCAACTAAGCACTCGTAGAGCACAGACAGAGGAAAGGTGAGAGCGGAGCCAAAGACCACAGACAGGGCTCTCGAGGACCGTGACAGAGACTCCTGGGTGGGCGGGAGCCACAGGAGGGAGCGGGCAGCAGAGGACACTCTCCCTGGACAAGGGGCACAGTTGGGGGTTGTCATGGCTTTGGGGAGGTCAACGGCACCGTGGCGTTGGGGCCGGGGTGGTGAAGTGACACAAGCTATGCAACGTCTATCGTCTGACAGATTCCGGGTAGATCGGGAAAAGCTGTGAAAAATAGGACTTTATTGCTACCTTATGCTATGACCTCCCTTTTTTGTATAATTGTAATATCAAAATATTCTGAGCAACTTTCAGCTTACAATTGGATTGCCTCAGCCGTATAAGGCCTGCCTGCCCTGACATCAAGCAATGCACCAGGGTGAAAAATTCCCCTGAAGTCTAGTGACTTGACTACAGACTGATAAATAAACGGATAAGGGCTGTTTTTGCAAAGTCTCCCTCACTGCCGGTTGGAGGATAACCAAATCTTATCATTCTATCATCTCACCTAGCCTTCTATTCAGCTTTTTAAAGAATTACTCAAACTTCCTATTGTTTGGCCTTTAGAGGTAGAAATTCATCCAGGTTGCCTGTTTTTAAGTTTTCTACCTGCTACAACTTAAAGAAATCT
>NW_004568582.1:0-1359 GCF_000260355.1 Condylura cristata | reverse complement strand
CATGCAGAACTGGGGTACAGGCCAGAGGTGCAGGGGTGGTGAGAGGCTTCACCCCAGACAGAGTGGGGAGCAGAACAGGAAGATCAACAAAGCACACTGCTGAGGGGAGCAGCAGGCGGGTCAGGAGAGGTCTGAAGCACGGCATAGGTCACCTCCCGGGACAGGGATCAAATTCATGATGAAGTGGCTTTAGCTTCTTAGTGCTGTGCTTTAACCCACTGCACCACCAGGAAAAGCCTGTCTTAAATCTTTTTCAAAAATTAAAAAATAAATGATTAAAAATAAAAATTGGAAAAATAAAAATAATTCAAAATAGATAAAAGACTTAGATGTTATACTTGAAATAACAAAACATATTAAAGAAATATCGGATAATATGATCTTTGACATTAGCATTAGAGACATTTTGGGAATTAAGCTCCAGAAACAAAACAATTAAAAAGAGAAAGAGAGTACCTGTGTCTACAGAAATCTAAAAGATGTATAGTGACAGAAACTAACATCAAAATAGAAAGGCATCCTACTAAATGGGAGAATACATCATACATGTGATCAATTACTAGAGAAGAATATTAAACAATTCAGAACCTATTACAAAATAGTTGAACGTTCCATTTACTGTAATAACAGTGTCAAAAGCTAGTTCACATAATACTAAGAACCTTGATATTTAGAAATAATGAATCATTTTAGTATATATTAAATTTAGGCAAAATTTGCATTAACTGAAATGACATTGTGCTGAAAGCTGTTTATATGTAATACTAAGAATATTTTTAAAACTATATAATATACTTCAGTACAAGTTTTGTAATGGTACTGTTACAGGGCAACCCCCCAATGTGAATTGGGTTGCCTGACTGTGGGTCCTCACTTGTGTGCTTAAAGGGCCTTATAATAAGTGCAGGCACACACAAAAAGGTTAATAATTGGCTTACTTACAAGGGAAAAATAAAATTAAAAGAGGGGGAGATAAGCTGGTTAATGCATCATACCAGCTCCACTGACCTGGAACCCCAATAGCATGCTGAAAGCCAGCAAAAAAAAAAAAAAAACCAAGAGACTAGCCACAAGCCACTAGGCCAAGAGACCCCCAAAGCCCACGTCTGGTTTTATATCCAAACAAAATGGCTGCTTAACTCCTCTGTTGGTTCCTAGCAATTCTCGCTTTAGTGGTGCTGGGATTTGTAATTCCTATGTCTGGGGTTTGGGTGGAGTCCACAAAACCTGTCTGTAGAGTTCTTTCAGGACATCCTTTCCCCCTAATAGTACAAGGTTCAGTTAGACTGTGCTGATAGCCATTTTCTATATAAAAGAATATTGTTAGGGCCCTCCCTGGTGGCGCAGGGGGTTAAAGCA
>NW_004568581.1:0-1371 GCF_000260355.1 Condylura cristata | reverse complement strand
CTAGGTCGCAGCACAAGACCTCAGCAGGTGGCAGACTGCTGAAGGGCTCTGTCACAGACCCAAAGGTGAAAGACAAAGATACAGAGATAGAGCCCATGGAGGGGGTCTCCTGTCCCTTTCAGATTCTATTCAAAATCAACAAATCCAGGCTCACAGGGGGTGAGCCCCTCCCAGAGAGAAAAGGACTCTCTCAGGGCAGTCTCTGCTCTGGCCCCGGGCAGCAGTCCTCTGCCCACCTGTAACATGCAGGTGCTTCTTCCCACCCGCTCTCTCTCTCCCTCCGCAGGGCAACAGCCTCCTGCCTCCTGTGAACTGTATCTGCCAGGACCTCTCTGCACTGACCTCCCTCAGGAGAGGCCGCTCTCCCGAGGGCGCCCGCCTGCAGCCATGCAGGCCTCTCTCAGCAAGCCTGTCCCTTTCAGGGCAGCTCTTCCTGCCGGCTTGTGCCTATGCTAGTGTCCAATACTCCTGTTCTTTTCCCTCATAGACCTGCTCTTTAAATATAACCGAGTCTCTGTCTCGTGGAGATGCTCCCATGGGGAACTCGCTGCATGCCGCTGAAAGGGGAGATCCAGGGAAACCTTCCCCACAGTGGACCCCAGGGCCCCCACTAACTCCAAAAAGAGGAAGCAGGAAGGTGACTTGAAAGGTGAGAAGATGCCAGGAAGGATGAGGAGAAGGGCAATGGGGGAGGGCTTGGCGTGCGGGGCCCCCATGTGTGGTGAGTGCTGGCAGCGGGCACTTACTGTCTTCATGCCCACGATGGACTTCTCCACCTTGGTCACATACGTGACATGGTCCTCGTTGGACTTGAGCTCCTTCTGCTGGATCCTCTCATAGATGCCCACCACCAGCTCCCTGGGAATGTCAGCCCCATCATCCACACCTGTGAACAGGGAGCAAAGCGGTGGGGAGGCGGGAGTCAGAGCCCTGGAGACAATGGGGGGGCCCACTACCAGACTGAGCCGCCTTGATTTTGCCCGGTCCCTGTTCCAAAGCCTGCAGCGGCTGCCCCCAGGCCCACTCAGTTAAGGACAAGCGCCTCGGTCAGCACCCAGACTACGGAAGTGCACAGCTCCAGCTTCCGGAAACAGACCCTCCTCTCCTCAAGTAAGAAAGCCAGAGTCGGCCCTCCCTGGTGGCGCAGCGGGTTAACACACAGCACTAAGAGCACAAAGCCACTTCAGCATGAGTTCGATCCCAGCCCCGGAGGTGACCCACAGGGCGCGGCAAACCTCTCCTGACCCGCCCGCTGCTCCCCTCAGCAGTGTGTTTCAGCAGGCCTGCCTGTTCTGCTCCCCACTCTGTCTCTGGTGAAGCCTCTCCCTGCCCCTGCACCTCTGGCCTGTACCCCAGTTCTGTATGCATAAA
>NW_004568580.1:0-1288 GCF_000260355.1 Condylura cristata | reverse complement strand
ATGGTCATGGGAGGTTTCAGGTGCACAATGAATGACCTGATTTATGCTTCACTCTAAGACTGACAGTGGGAGGGCAGGTGTCTAAGGAAGGAGGGAAGTGACCAGTCAGGAGCAGTAGTCCTGGTCACTGACTTACCCTGTGTAAGCTGGGCAGGCTAGTGCTAGTTCCGGAGGAAAAAAAGCAAAGTGGCGCTTGTGTGGCCATATCAGGCTTTTAATAATGAGAAGGTCAGTGTGCACAGGGGTCAGACAGGGCCAGGGGATCTCAGGCTGGGGGAGGCTGAGCAGTGGCTGCAGCCACTGGAGGATCTTTTTTTGGGGGGCAGAGATCTATGACAACAATGTATCCATGTGGGGCCTCCACGGTTCCTGGGGGGGGGGTGCGGAAGGCTCAGCACTATCACTTCTGTTGCCTGAGTTGGATCTCTGGACAGGGGTGAACCTCAGCGTACAGCAGACACCTCCTGTCCCCCCATGTTCTTCTCAGCAGTGTGCTTAAGTGTATCTCCCCTTTCTCCTACCCTCTGTCTCTGGGGAGTTCTGTCACCCCCCAACGTCTAAACTCTACCCCAGCCTTTGTGTGCATAATCACATCTGGGAGCTCCAGGAGCACATCCTCAGTGGTTATTTCTATCTGCCAGGCCACGTACACCATCCTGCCAACACTGTTTAATTGATGATGAACTTGACCCCAGAAAAAGTGTAAACTTCAGCGTCATCATTTCCCACCACTGACTGAACATGAATCAGGGGTGTCTGTCCTCCCATGTGCCCTCCCATGACTGCTAAGACCAGGCTGTGGCCAAGGCCATGGTCACTCTGAGCTTTCAGAGCGATCAGATGCACAGTTCATGTTGGAGTTGAGATTCAGTTATGTTTGGAGCCAAATTAATACTTCGTTCAAGAATGCAGGAGGAGGATGAGAGGCAGGGACGTGCAGTCTTTGGGGATCCCTCCCTGGCCACTGGTCCCAACTGTGGTGGTCTTTCATGATTGAACCCTTCAGCCCAATGTTTCTGGGAAGAGAAATCATGTCACCCATTTCCGGAAGTCCAGGAGTTTGACCAGGAGACGTACAGGATTCAGCATTAGCTGGCCTCGGGTCCAAATTGGAGCACAAGAACACCTCCATACCAGCCTTCCAGCTGGAGGGGCTCCAGGATAACTAGATTACCTCCATGCCAGCCTCATATCAGCAGGATCCCCAGGAACAGGCGACTACCTCCAGGCCTGCCCCCCAGCTGGAGGGGCACAAGGACAGCAGGACCAAACTTTAAGCCCAGCCCCC
>NW_004568579.1:0-1368 GCF_000260355.1 Condylura cristata | reverse complement strand
CAACCATATGGCACAACCGCCCGCTCGGTGTCCACTAAGAGAGGAAGGCGAGGCCCGCCGCCCGCCGGGGCCTGCAGAGATGGAGCTGGCCAAGGTCACCAAGGTTTCGTCCCGGGCGAGAGAACCCTCCCCCCGACTCGAAAGCTTGGTGACTGTTGCATGTGGCGGGTAACATGGACGTTTGCCCCAAGTAGGCTCATTTAATCAGAGCCGACCTTGGCCTTTCCACCCTCAGTGGAAATTTTCAATTGGAGAAAGTCTATTTAATAAATGTATTTTGTAAACATGAAATTGAATTCACCAAGTTTGTATTTTATTTTATTTTACTTCTACTCAGCTTTGTACAATAAGTTCCATCTGCGAAAGCCACATTTTCTGGGGGCGGAGTGCATTTCTTCCATTTTGTTCCCGGTAAGTCTGCAAAATGGTCAGTGTCCGGCTCTTCTGGCCAGAAGCACCAAGCTTCAGAGGGCTGGGGGCAGGGCTGCCCGGGCCGGGCCAGCAGCCCCTTCACCTGCCCCCTTCTGCAGGCGTGCGGGGAAGCTCGGCACTGCTTATTAAAAGGGCGAGAACCCCCTAAAGGCGAGCTCGAGCAGCCTGGGCAGGGAGGAAGCCCCGGTCTGCACCTGCCAGGCAGCGCTGCAGGTGAGGCTGCCGTGCCAGGCAGGAAAGGGTGCCTTCGAGTCTCGGCCATCCCGAGCAGTTTCCCTTGACTTCATTTGCTTTCGGACACGGGGAAGTACTCACATCTGCACCCACACTCACAGATTGATTCCAGAAATGGCTGCAGCAGCCCGCCTCCAAGCATGGAAAAGCCCACAGCCTCTTCAGCACGTGACAGGTGACTGTTCTAACCCTTCTCCGTTCTGGGCGTCCTCTGAGGGGCGGGCGAGGGGTGCGTGGGGTGCGGTGCACAGGCTTCAGCAGCCCAAAGCAGCCCCCCGCCCACCTCCCACACTCGTGTCCCCCACCCCCACCCCCATCCCCCGGTGCGGGCCTTTCCACCTTAGGAGACCGGCGGGGTGTCCCAGAGGGAGAACCTGGTCACCTGGCACAGCCCAGCGGCACCCAGCAAGCCAGTGAGACTGGGTGCCCACAGTCGCCGACTGTCCAGAGGCGGCAGACGCGTGGAAGCTGGCTCATTGCCCCTTCTCTAGGACCACGAGGCCCGGCCACGGGGCCCCAACCCCCTGTGTGGGGAGTGGGGGAGGGGAGCCCTGCACCCCACACTCTTGCTGAGAATGGGAGCTGGGGCTGCCCTTTCCCAGCTTGATCGGGGCACGGTCTGGCCCCCTCAGTTGTGCAGGCAGAGTTCTGGGGTGTTCAGGAGTCGTCTGTGCCTGCGCTTGGGGTCTTCATATTCTGCGC
>NW_004568578.1:0-1282 GCF_000260355.1 Condylura cristata | reverse complement strand
TCGATCTGCCTGTTCTGTTCCCCACTCTGTCTCTGGTGAAGTCTCTCACCGCCCCTGAGACTCTGGTCTGTACCCCAGTTCTGTATGCACAAATAAATAAATCTTTAAAAACAAACAAACAAAAAAAAAACAACTGTGATAATCTATAATTTATACCCCAAAACTGTAAGTTTCCAAGATTGTCTACAAATCATAATGAGAGCAACTAGTACAATTTTCATTTAAATAACATGTTTGTGTGACTTAGAAGTGCTAAGTTCCCCTTCCCCAACAATAAGTTTTTGGCTGCTATTAGCTATTTTCACAGAATTGTAAAAGAGAAAGCACAAACAACACTGATTTTCAAGTTATTTGAATTAAAAATTAAAGAGATTTAAACTAGGAAGAAGTTACCACAGAGCAAGAATGGTGGTTTTAAAAAAATACAAAATGGTGTCCTCCCTGGCAGCCTATTGGTTAGTCTCAGTGCTATTACAGAGACAGTCTGAGTTCATCTCCTGCCAGAGAGTTAACCCACATATAGCACAGCAGCCCTCTCCTGTCTTGTCCATTGCTCCTCTTAGCAATGTATTTCAATAAATCCGCCCATTCTGCACCTCACTCTATCTCTGGTAAAGTCTATCCCCCTTGCACCTCTGGCCTATACCCCAGTTCTTCTACTAAAAAAAAAGAGATAGAGGATATTAATATGGAACAGGGGTTTATGGTTTATGGAAAACCTTGACCTAAAAGTCTTTATTTATATTAAATACTGTTAAACTCAATTTATTATGAAAAACTGGAATTAAATATAGTTATGAAAGAAATCAGGATTCAGTATAAAACAAATTATTCCCAATGTAGTTATAGCATAGCAGAGAGGCATGGTAGTCCTGCATTTACTTCTTTGGCCTGCCTTTAATTGGCAGTGTCACTGTATCCATCAAACTTGACTCATCTAAGCTTTACAGTTTATTTGCCAGAGTATCAGTTAGAAATGATTAGCAGAGACGAAAAATATTTGTAAAAATATTGTTAGTGAGGTCCTTCCTGGTGGTGCAGCGGATTAAAGCTCACACTAAGAAGCTAAAGCCACTTCAGCATGAGTTCGATCCCCACCCTCCGCGGAGGTGACCATATGGCGCGGCAGACCTCTCCTGACGCGCCCGCTGCTTCCCTCAGCAGTGTACTTCATCCATCTACCTGTTCTGCTCCCCACTCTGTGTCTGGTGAAACCTCTCATCGCCCCTGAACCTCTGGCCTATACCCCAGTTTTGTATGCACAAATAAATAAATCTTTAAA
>NW_004568577.1:0-1374 GCF_000260355.1 Condylura cristata | reverse complement strand
TGCTTAACATACTTTATCAACTATCAAATAAAATTTGTTAAAGGTCATGGATTTGTCATTTTTTTTCTTGTAATGTTATCTAAAATTTGTTTTTGCCATAATTCATCAATTCCAAGTTGTACATTTAAACGTATCCGTTATTGGAATACATTTCTTAGCGGAAGGTACCTTTCTATTGTTTTTGGTCAGGTGGACATCATTACAAAGCTGTCATTGCCTGAGCATGGATGAACTTGGTTATGGTGTTTATTTTGTCTTTATTTCATTTGAGTGATGTGTATGTTGGCAACCATGTATTGGAGTTAATGATCATTTTACATTTCTTAACAATATGATATTGATTCAGTATTGAAATGAAAAGTTGTGTGCCATCAGTGTATCAAAAGAGAGCAGTGCAAAAACACCTATATGCTGTTGAAGGAATTATTATTTTATTTTTCCTTATAAAGCAACAACCAGGGATTTTATGAAATAAAATAAAGATATATATATATAAGCAGATGGAACTGTATTATGGCCAAAAGTCTTTCTCTCACTCATTAAGTAAAGCAGCTAAAGGCAGGAGAAATTACCAAACTCATCAGATTGCCTGAAAGACATTTCAGAATAATGAGAGACTCTATTCCCGATGTGTCATCTGGGAGCTATTCCCAAAGCTTTGATCATAAGAGGAAGTGAGCAGAACCGACCCGGCTGAGCTAGGAATCACCCCAGGTGGGGCAGAGTCCATGACTCCTGTCTACCCTGTGGGGTTTGAGCAGACCTTCGGCCACCAGCTGGCAAGATGCTTTTTCATTCTTTCATTTTTCAAATGAAAGATTTTTGTTGCAGTTACCTAGTTCCACTCCAGCACTGTGTACATCCCCATGTGTGGTGGGAACCCAGTAGTTTGTCTCTTGTTTGACTGGTTCCAATACTTGGATTTTATCCAGACCTGATGGAGAGAGAGGCTCATCTCCCACAGATCCTGGAATTGTTTATGGGCTAGAACTGGGGGGCATCTTCCCTGGGGAGGGGCAAGTGTCTTTCTATGTATGGATGGACACGTTTGCATGGCCAGTGTGGTGGACTAGTAGAAAGATCACTAAATTGTACACGATAGTCTCGTTTTTCTTTAATTCTATAGCAATAGAAGTGATAGCCACTTGGCTGCCCAGCTGTGACCCTGTTTCCCTGGGCCCCTTGCAGCCAGATATGGCCAGGTATCCAGGACGCCAGTGGGAGTGATGGGTATGATTTCTTGGTTGTGCCATTAAAAAAAAAGTTTATTAGGCCCTCCCTGGTGGCGCAGCAGGTTAAAGCACAGCATTGAGAGGCTAAAGCCACTTCTGCATGAGTTCGATCCCCGCCTGCCCCGTCGGTGACCACATGGCG
>NW_004568576.1:0-1363 GCF_000260355.1 Condylura cristata | reverse complement strand
CGGGGCAGGCGGGGATGGAACTCATGTGGAAGTGGCTTAAGCTTCTCAGTGCAGTGCTTTAACCCGCTGCGCCACCAGGGAGGGCTGGATATTAGGTACATTTTAAGTCACCTTAACATAACAAAAAGAGAATGCTATTGACTTGATTGAGTTAAGGTAAAAATATTTTTGCTGCGTTTAGTCAGTTTCTTTAAACGTAAACTTTTCTGTAAGTGATCATGGAATCATCTAACATGGTTTTTATTTGGACAGAATCACAGGGGCTTTTTGGTTTAACATTCCATCCAGTGCACAAATACTTCTGTAGCATTAGTGATAATCATGCACCAAGAGTGTCCAGGTACATACCGCATATCTCTAAGGTTGCTGTGATTAATGTCCCCATTTTACAGATGAATAGAGAATTTAAGCAGTTTGCCTTAAAACTCCTAAGTAATTACAGCAAAACAGAACCATACATAGGTCTTTCTAACTTTAAATTTGGAGGATTTTAGTGCTGTGTTCCTTCACTGCTTGGCCTTGAATTCCTACACTGTTGGTTGGTTGTATCATTAGTTCCATGAGACACTTTTGCTGGGAATGGAAACTCTTTTTAATTTCTCAGTTACATTTAACTGGAATCTTTCTTATAACTTTTACCAAGGGGTCCTGTTGCTTCTTGCTGTTTTCAAGGATAATACCAGTTAAGATCCTTCTTTGGGGTGAAATCCATCTCTCTCATAATTTAAAGTGAGGGGTTACATTAATTTGTGGTTTACAAGATGATACAGTTGTTTCACCTCTACATATTGGAGGTGAAACAACTTCCAGTGACTATCTGTTATTCTCTCAAGATTTGAATATGATTTGGGCAAGGCTCAGCCGTGAGGTTCTTTTGCTATATAGGCATCAGCAGGGATGTATTCGACTTGTAACTGGTGTGGCCTGAAGAGCCAAGGTGGCTTCATTTACATGTGTTTCATCATGCCAAGCACAGTTTTAGAGTCTCTTGATAAGGCTTCTTCCTGCAGGATAGTCAAGACTGCCCATATGTCAGCTCCAAGGGTGGATGTTTCAGGAAAGAGGACATCAGAGTTGCTGGTCTCTTTAGGCCTAGACTTTGAAGGTGAAATAAGTATCACTTTCAGGTCAAAATAGACAAAGAGCCCACACAACTTCAAGTGGAGGGATATAACCCCACTTCTCAATGAGAGTATGTCAAAGACGTTACAGTCATTTTTTTTTTTTAAAGATTTTATTTATTTGTGCATACAGAACTGGGGTGCAGGCCAGAGGTTCAGTCAGGGGCGGTGAGGGGCTTCACCAGAGACAGAGTGGGGAGCAGAACAGGCAGATCGACGAAGTACACTGCTGAGGGGAGCAG
>NW_004568575.1:0-1344 GCF_000260355.1 Condylura cristata | reverse complement strand
CAGGAGAGGTCTGCCACGCCATGTGGTCACCTCCGGGGCAGGCGGGGATCAAACTCATGTGGAAGTGGCTTAAGCATCTCAGTGTTGTGCTTTAACCTGCTGCGCCACCAGGGAGGGCCACGACTCATATTTTTAAAGAATATTTTATTCTTGTTTTGTCACAATAAATAAACAAGGCTTAACTTATATAAATACTGTATTTTCAGAGAACCAATAAATTAGTATGTATCCTAGATGCTCTAAACACATGCATTAAGCAATGCCTATTTTTATGTTCATAACAACTATGTAAATGTTCCTAATGTTTCACGGTCTGTTACTTATTTTTCTGTGGGGGCCTTGTAAATGTCCCATAGTGCTTATCCATCCCTCCTCCCCTTCTTCATACGCCACTGTTTCCCCTTTGTTTACTCTTACTGTCATACTCTGCTCTGTGGAGAAATTGAAGCTACTCCACAATCAACTCAAAATATCACTTCAGTCTTGGACGATGAATTTATCTTTATTCTAAAATGAATGTCTAACTGTAACTTGAATCCCATCTTTTTTTCTCCCTAGTTTAATGATTGAGAAGTCTTTCTCTTCAGTTTCTTTCTATCTATTAACTCCTTTGTGCCACCTTAAGCTATGCTAACTTGTCTTCATGTTTTAAAAAACCCAAATATTTGGTGTGATTTGTCTGAAAAAAAAAAACAACCACTATTTTTCACTTTACCTTTCTCTTCCTGCCAGATTTCTACAGGTAAACCCCCTCTCCCCACTCCTCCATCCACCTCAAGGCAACCCTGTTGGATTCTTTTTTTACATCATTTTGTACATTTTTTTTTCCATCTCAGTTGTAATCCCTGTGGGTTTCCCATCACCAAGTCACCCCTGTGCCATCACGATAGTCCACTGTTTTTGATCCCATTCCCCACTCCACCCCCATAAAATGTCTCTGGTAATATGGCTGTTCATTGTTGTTATTATTTTCTTGCCTGGTCCATTATACTCCTGCTATGAGTGAAACCAGCCAGTAATTTTCTTTTTCTTTCTGGCTTATCTCACTAAGCATGACCTTTTCCAGCTCCATCCATGTTGCTGCAAAAAACATGTGTTCCCTTTTTTTTGGTTGCTGAGTAATATTCCATTGTGTATATGTACCACATCTTTTTAATGCAGTCATCTACTTTTGGGCATTTGGGCTGCTTCCATGTCTTTCAAGTAAGCTTGGGAGTACAGGTATCTTTTTGAATCAGTGTTTTTGTGTCTTTTGGGTAGATACCTAGGAGTGGGATTGCTCCATGTTAAGCATTTTGCATTCCCACCAGCAGTGCAGGAAAGTTACTTTTTCTCCACATCCTC
>NW_004568574.1:0-1376 GCF_000260355.1 Condylura cristata | reverse complement strand
ATGGTGTGGCAGACCTCTCCTGACCCGCCCACTGCTCCCTTCAGCAGTGTACTTCGTGGATCTGCTTGTTCTGCTCCCCACTCTGTCTCTGGGGGATCCTCTCGCTGCCCCAAAGCCTCTGGCCTGTACCCCAGTTCTGTATGCACAAATAAATAAATCTTTAAAAAAAATACCAGTTATCATTTGTTTGATACAATGCAATAGATTTATAAGTCATGATCACTCTGACTAAGATAAATAGATGTCATAACTCAGTAAACTTGACCTACAGTGTGAAGAAATTTTACAATATTTACACTCTGTCAAGGTTATTTTTAGAATCAGGTTGATCTATATATCTCATCTTGCCCATTTGTTCCATCCATTTCAGTAACTCAGAGCTCCTTAAGAAATCGAGTTGAGTTATAATTTCATCTAAAAGCTCTTGACTTATAGCTATTAAGACCATTATGATGTCCACACTTTCAAGAACAACACAGAAAGCTATCAGATCTGGTAATTTAATTACCGTATCAACTCCCTAATAACAGAAAAATCATTTTATACTATGTTCAATGTATGACTAGAAAAATTCCTCTTAGACTATCTTCTGATGAGAAATACATAAGGTTTTCTTTAAATTTAAAACATTATTTCTTACTAATTGTTGTAGGATGGGTCCTTCTTTTAATATCACATGTATGTAGATTCTTCATTCTACATCTCCTAATTTCCTCCACTTGGTATTATTGTTACCATCCTAACTGTGAGACCCAAGCAAGCACTCTACACACCTATTTCTCTTTCTATATTTCTGATGCCCCATGCAAGTTACAGTTCCAGATTTGATCTTTACCGTTCAAATCCTTTCTACAGTATCTCTCTCAGACTTATTCATTCTCACAATATAGGACTCTCATGAAATAGGGTGGGTTGGCCATCTAAGAATTAACTTTTGAGCAAGAGTCAGCTAGAAAAGACAACAAACTTTGTAAGTCAGATATTTAAGGTGGCTGAGAAGCCTCTTTCTTCTGCCTACTTGCTTTTCCTGCCTCCCTCTTGAGCTCGGATCCATCACTAACTCAGTCTGCCTTGGACTTGATTTTCCTCTGCCCCTCGCCCCATTTCTATCAGCCACCCTTTGCTAGCTTTGAGTTTCAGATATCAGGTCCAGATTCAACGACTTGAGCTTTGAAAACATGTGTTTCCCTTCTAACATTCTTGGTCGTAGATTGAACCAAACTCTGATTTCAGGTATATTAACCAAGTGCCAAAGTCTCTTCCTTGGTGAAGCAGATGGTGTTTTCAATGTTACCATCTAGGAAGATTCTCAAGTTAGGGAAGAGAAAACTCTTTTCAATGTTACCATCTAGGAAGATTCTCAAGTTAGGGAAGAG
>NW_004568573.1:0-1359 GCF_000260355.1 Condylura cristata | reverse complement strand
GGTCTGAGATTTGCGCGCCGTCGGCCGGAGCCCAAGTGCGCTGTGGACTTCGCACGCAGCGTATCTCGATTCCCGTCGCACCTCGATTTCTCCGCATCTACTAGTTCGAGCTCCCCGTTTCCGGCGGCCTCCGCGAATCTTAGTGGTCCATTCGGCTTTCTGGGTTTTCTTTTGAACTTCCTTTCTAGGCTGACGACCTCACAGCTCAGGTGAGCATCGCCTTCCTCGGGCTTTGTCCTCTCCCGCCCCCATTGCTCGTCCAGGACCTCCAGCGTCCAGGAGCACCGGTGAGCGCAGACAAAGGCCGGCACCCCCCGCCCGCCCCCCACCTTCAAGGCAGCCACCACCTGCTCACAGAGGAATGATTCAGAGCCACTGGACCGAACGCCGAGGTCTGCCACCCACCACATCTAGGACGTGCGCTAAGTAGGGAGCAGGAGACCCCAAGTCTCTGAAAAAACAATAACCACCTGGACACGAAAGATGGGGGCTGGGTGGGGAAGGGAACAGTCCTTCAAAATGCCCACCCACAAGGTCAGTACAATTTCTGCTCTGGCCAGAGGTGGCCCTCCAGTCTGCTGTGAATTTTTCTTTCTCCTTTTCCGAATGAACCTGTCCTTTCAAATGTTAAAAAATGGGGTCTCCTTGGTAGCACAGGGGCTTAAGTCTCAGCACCATGAAACTCTCAGCAACCACTGCAACACAAGTTCTATTCCTGGCCAGGGGGTGACCCCCAGGGTGCGGCAGACCTCTCCTGTCTCCCCCCTGCCCCTTCAGCAGTGGGTCTCAGTGGATCTGCCTGTTTCGCTCCCCACTCTGGGGAGTTCTGCCCCCCCCATATGTCCCAGCTTTTTATGTATAAATAACACAAAGAATTTTAAAAATAAAATGTGAAAAGGCCCTCCCTGGCGGCGCAGCGGGTTAAAGCACTGCACTAAGAAACTAAAGCCACTTCTGCATGAGTTCGATCCCCGCCCGGAGGTGACCACATGCCTCGGCAGACCTCTCCTGGCCCACCCAGGAGTGGACTTTGTCGATCTGCTCGTTCTGCCCCCCGCTGTCTCTGGTGAATCCTCTCGCCACCCCTGCACCTCTGGCCTGTACCCCAGTTCTGTATGCAGAAATAAAAATAAATCTTTAAAAAAGTGAAAAAAGAAACCCAGACAAGACACATAACCACAAATGCGATGTGTGGGCGGGAAGTGGATTCTGATCTGGACAAAACACTATGAAGCTGGCCGTTCCCACCAGCCAGACAAGCCTGCATCTGTGCCACTTAGAGCCTCAAGGACGGAAACTTATGGAAAAGCCAATAAATAAAAGTGGATTTGTTCTCTCATTAAAAAAAAAAAAAAAAAA
>NW_004568572.1:0-1377 GCF_000260355.1 Condylura cristata | reverse complement strand
AGAGTGGGGAGCAGAACAGGCAGATCGACGAAGTACACTGCTGAGGGGAGCAGCGGGCGGGTCAGGAGAGGTCTGCCTCACCATGTGGATCTCCTCCTGGGCAGGCGGGATTCGAACTCATGCGGTAGTGGCTTTAGCTTCTTAGTGCTCTGCTTTAACCTACTGCGCCACCAGGGAGGGCCAGAAACAAATACTTTTAAAAAATACTTAAGTAATTTTTTTTCGGGACAGGGAGTTAAGTAGGTGATAGAGATGGGAAGTAGGCTATTTACCATGTCTTGAATATGTATAGTTTTGTATTAAAACCACCAGAAGTTAGAACAGTTCTGTGAGAGTACTGTTTGATTTGGTTAGATGAAAAAAGATTAATTGATTACACTACAGAAATGGGCGTGATAGTGTTAGCTCCTTTCATTTCTCCTAAACTGACCATACCATGTGAAATCTAGAAACTAGCATGTTCCCAGGCTCCCTCTTAATAGTGGATTATTAATTAGAGCGCACTTTTTGTAAATTTGATTAAAATTGGGTTATATGTTCTCCTTTGGGTTATATGTATGCATTTTTTTAATATAACAGTTTACTTTTACATCATTGTGTACATTTTTTTTCATCTCAATTGTAATCCCCATGGGTTTCCCATCACCGAGTCACCTGTGTGCCATCACTGTAGTCCCGTGCACTTCCCTACCCCCATATGTATGCATTTTTTCCCTAATTTTGTTAAGTAATTTTATATCATAAAATTCAGAATGCTTTAACATTTTTCTCATCTGTTCATAAAGGATGGTTTTTCTGCCTTTTATGACTAAGTGAGTACTACATTAATGAACTTTTCAACTAAATAACTTATATCATCTGTACTTATATAGCACTGTATTTTTTTTTTTAAGATTTATTTATTTATGTATACAGAACTGGAGTACAGGCCAGAGGTGGAGGGACAGTGAGAGGATTCACCAGAGATAATGTGGAGCAGAACAGGCCGACTGAGGGGAGCAACAGGCTGGTCAGGAGAGGTCTGCTGCGCCATGTGGGTCACCTCCGGGGTGGAGATTGAACTCATGCTGAAGTGGCTTTAGCTGTGCTTTAACCTGCTGCACCACCAGGGAGGGCCCAGCACTGTATTTTTTATTGAAAAGGATTTAATTCTGTATGAGGTCACATAGTCACATTTAGATAAAAAGATATACAGATTTTCTGGTCCACTTTTACAGGAATATTTGTAGTTATTAAAGTACCCCAAATAAAACCTAAATTCTTTTATTTACACAGCAGAACAGTTAAGGAATTTATGTATTATCAGGAGCTCCTTTTGAAACTTTTTTTATGGTAAAAAATCCTCTTCTGTTCTATGTACAGAAGACTTTTTTTTTT
>NW_004568571.1:0-1378 GCF_000260355.1 Condylura cristata | reverse complement strand
CAAATTCTAATTCATTGATTGCTTCTCATTTTGGCTTTTTATTTTTAGATGACTACCCACTAGACTATAAATAATTTGATGATAAGAATTATGTGCTATTCACAGTAACTTTCAACAAGTCTAGTGAAAGTGCCTGCCAAATGTGCTCAGTTGATATTTCTTGAACGTTGTGGAATAAATTATAACAAATCTTCAAAAGAAGTTATATTTATGCCATTAACATGAAGTTATAGAAAAATATTTAATGATACTGAAAAGTATAATTGAAAAGAATGCATTTGGTGAAAATTGTGTTTCCTAAAAAGCATACACTATGATTCACAATTTATAAATTTTATATACACTTATATGTAGAATATGCAGACTGACTTCTAGGTGTTAGGGGTTGTTTTAACCTTGTAAGCTGTATGTATTTAATTTTATCTTATATTTATTTTGCATTAGAAAATGCATGATGATTTCAGATGACTATAAATAACATTTCTATTGAAAAGGTAAACTCTTGCATAGGATATGAAATTATGAGCATAATTGTACAAATGCCCATGTATTCAGATATCATCAAATCTCTTCTAGTCAATGTTAGAGATATTACATATTTCTTAGTTCTGTAATAAAAAGAAATGGGTATGGGCCCTCCCTGGTGGCACAGCGGGTTAAAGCACTGCACTGAGAAGCTAAAGCCACTTCGGCATGAGTTTGATCCCCGCCTGCCCCAGAGGTGACCACATGGCGTGGCAGACCTCTCCTGACCCGCCCGCTCAGCAGTGTACTTCGTCGATCTGCCTGTTCTGTTCCCTCAGCTGGGATCTCATTTCCCCAGAGAGGGCTTCCCTGAATCCCTACCTACAGCACAGTGGCCAGTTACTCTCCTGTATCACGCATATATTCATTTTCTACTATTTCTGAAACTAATTATTTGGTTTGATTATTTATCATCTATTTCGTTATTCTTAGTAACAAATTCGTTAAGGACTGGTGGAGATAAGATCTTACTTACTCTAAATATTTTAAACGCCTACCATTTCCTAGTACTTCAACAAGATATTTAATGGATATTAAATAAGTGATTGATTGCTACCTTCCCCCACATTTTCTACACTGAACCAGTGTTACCATTTCAGAGCACAAGTCTTCTTATGAGTCTGTCTTCCCATTTTAAAAGCCCTTTGGTGGCTTTTTATTACCAGAGAACACAGTCCTTCAAATACTGGCTTCTGCTTTTTTTCCTCCAGATGGAACCAGCTCTGCTGACACCTTGACTTTAGCCCAGTGAAGTTTATTTTAGACTTCTGCCCTCTAAAACTAGAAGAGAATAAATTTGTGTTGCTGTAACAGCAATGAGGAACTAACAGACTCACCCCTATCATAGCTTTAG
>NW_004568570.1:0-1379 GCF_000260355.1 Condylura cristata | reverse complement strand
TTCCTGCCTTAGGAGGGAGGGCACCCAGAACATTTGGTTGTTTACATGACTTTCATGAACAATGTTAAGATGACATTATTAAAAAGACTTATTGTAAAATAGAAAGCAAAATTCACCTGGATTTTTAAGGTAGAGAAGATATTTCACTTTTCTAATGGGTTCTTAAAGGGTGTGTCTATAGATAGTACATTCATTTACCTCTGTTGTTTTCCAACAGAAAAGATGGAAAAGCACAGAAAAGCTGGAGAAGCACCAACCTACAGTAAACTGGAAGGGTCTTTTCAGATGAAAATGGGAGTCATTTAATGTGAATTTTTTTTTTCTGTAGTTGCTTATCCCATTAGACTTTAAGCTATACTAGCCTAAGCTCTGTTTTACCCTTTCTTATACCTTTTGTATAAAAAAAAAAAAGGGCCCTTAAGGTTATGTGAGTCTTAATTCCTGGAGCACATGATGGTTTTGCTACCTCACATAAATTATTTTGTAATGAAGGGTCTTATGATGGAGATTACTCTAGATTATATAGATGAGCCCTAATTCTATGTGTAGTGCCCTCTAAGAGGAAGGCCGAGAGAGACTTCACTATAGAAAGTGATGGAAGCAGAGTTCAGGGTGATACACCTTAAGGAGGGCAGGAGTGACAAACCAATATAAGCAGCCACCAGAAACTTTCTGAAATGGGCAAAGAAATGGATCTTCCTCTCAGAACCCCCAAAAGAATCAGAGCCATTGATTTTAGTCCAATTGAAACTGATTTCAGACTTGTCTTCTGGGACAGGAAAGTCATAATCACTAAGTTTGTGGTAATTTGTTAGAGCAACCATAAGAAATGAAGTTTCAATCGCTGAGCAGTGATTTGGCCCTTAAATAGTTAACTAACATGAAAAACATTCCAGTTCAGAAATAAAGAAGTTCTTTTTCAATTATGATCTTTTTTATCAAGTCAGTGAGAATATCTTAAATATATAGACATCACTTTAAAAAGCATTTCTTTAAAATATCACAGGGAAAAAGCTGAAAAGTATTCTCTTTATTCCAGTCAAAATCATGTAATCTCACAACAGGAGCTGCCGAAAAAGTATTCATGATCTTAGGTCAAAAACAGACACTCAGGCCTCCCTGCTGGCACACCAGGTTAAAGCACAGCACTAAGAAGCAAAAGCCACTTCAGCATGAGTTTGATCCCTGCCCAGGGGTGACCCACATGGCGCGGCAGACCTTTCCTGACCCGCCCGCTGCTCCCCTCAGCAGTGTATTTCGTCAATCTGCCTGTTCTGTTCCCCGCTGTCTCTGGTGAAGCCTCTCACCGCCCCTGAGCCTCTGGTCTGTACCCCAGTTCTGTATGCACAAATAAATAAATCTTTAAAAAAAGAAAAGCA
>NW_004568569.1:0-1376 GCF_000260355.1 Condylura cristata | reverse complement strand
TTTTTTTTCTCAGTGATTTCCACTGTAGATTTTATTAATTTAAGTATTCATTGTGCTCTCAGATGCTAGCACCCTATTAGGAAACATGGTAGAGCATCAATCTCTTGATAAAAAATTCCTATACTCCTTTATTTCTTTAATGATACCCTGAACCTTTGCTTTTTATAGAGATTTTATAACTTTTTTTTTATTTTCACTGTAATTGTTCTATTTGTTAGATCCTATACTTCTGGAACTGAAAGATTTATCATTCTTTTGAAGGATTTCTACTTCATTGATTTTAAAGGATTCTTGTTGAACTTCTGTGTTTCCACATCTTCATTGCCTTTTTTTGTTTCCTGTAGCCCAGTATTGGAATTCTGTTTTGCTTGTATGACTCTGGGGGAAGGGAATAATGTGACTGAGGACCTCCGCTCTCAGTCATATGCCAAACAGTGAGGAGTGAACCCAGAAGGACAGTCACATGTACAGTGACCAGAACATGTCCCTCTTCCTCCAAAAAGCTCATGCATCTTGTCCCCATCTCAAGCCATGGTCATCTCCAAAGGCCTTACATCTGCATGGGGAGGGGAGAGGGAACACAGTCACATGTGTGCCCACAGCCTAACTTACAAGGACTCAGAGTTTGCTCAGAGCTCCCAGTCTCTGCCTGAAGCATGGGTCCCCGCTTTCATGTAGGAATTCACTTCAAAAATGCCCTCTTCAAGTGAGGTGGGCCAGCCACACTGGCTATCATTGAGCCCAGAAACCCATATGGCTCCCTGCTCCTACAGCTCCTTCGGGTTCCTTCTGATTCAGAGAGGTATGTTTCTCCCAGAAAACCAGGCTATGATCTGATGAGGTTTCCATGGTATTTACACATGTTTTAGAAGGGAAGGGAACCAATAAGCTCCAGCTTATGCTGCCAAATCGGTGCTGTAGCTCCTTCGTCTCCCAAATCTATTTTAATGCCAAGAAAATGTGAAGTTTTTGCCTTCTTATAAAAAGACAAGTCAACATTAGTGTATAACCTCTCAGTAGGGAGAGGTATATATATTCTGACTGCTTGAAATGGAGATGGAAAATACAGATCTGGTGCATCTACTTAGTTTTCTGAATTTCCTTTATTTTCATATTTATGGTATAAGTGTTCTTCATCTTTAGTTTCCTAGTTGTATTCTATACTGCAAATTTAGAGAGATTAAGAGAAATCTAATAGCTGTTTAGATGATAGGAATTGACAAAGAATGAAGAGTTGGAGGATGTTCATGACTAACACTTTTTTTTGTCCCAAATTTTTATCCTTTTCTTAAATATAAGCAAGTACAAATTAATCCAGTGAATTCTGAGTCTTTTCAATTGGAAACTTTCCTTTTTTTTTCTTTTCTTCTTTTTTT
>NW_004568568.1:0-1385 GCF_000260355.1 Condylura cristata | reverse complement strand
AGAGGATTCACCAGAGACAGAGTAGGAAGCAGAACAGGCCGACTGACGAAGTACACTGGGGGTGGGTCAGGAGAGGTCTGCCATGCCATGTGGTCACTTCTGGGGCAGGCGGGAATCCAACTCATGTGAAGTGGCTTTAGCTTCTTAGTGCTGTGTTTTAACCCGCTGCGCCACCAGGGAGGGCCTTATTTGTTTTTTTTTTTTTAATGGCTAGCCCAGCTGTCGATTTATCTATGGATTTATTGCCTTATCTTAACCTATTTTAAATTATATTTCCCTTTTTTTTGCATTCATGACTTTTTCATTTTGTTTTCACTATATTCCAGAGTCTTACAAATATTTTTCTCTCTTAAAATGATCCTGGATTTATAATATGGAGCAAGAACCTTAAGATAGGAACCTAAAGATAGGAATTTTAGGAATATCTTATATCCTATATATGTTATTTTTGTGGCTTTTTAAATTCATTTGCCACTGCAGTAAACCTCCGGACTTTTTTTTTTTTTTTTAAGATTTATTTATTTATTTCATATAGAGCTGGGGTATAGGCAAGATGTAGGGGGTGAGAGGGTTCACCAGAGACAGAGAGGGGAGCAGAGCAGGCAGATCGAGGAAGTACACTGCTGAGGGGAGCAGTGGGCGGGTCAGGAGAAGTCTGCCAAGCCATGTGGATCTCCTCCGGGGCAGGTGGGAATCAAACTCATGCGGAAGTGGCTCAAGCCTCCTAATGCTGTGCTTTAACCCGCTGCACCACCAGGGAGGGCCCCGGACTTTCTTAATGAACCCCTAAAATGATTGTTGAATGGTCTGAAAGCTTTTAACTTTTGCAAGTGTAGAACCACAGGCTATATATAATTACTTCTTGAGGGAATATTTTGATCCTGCTAGAATCACTAAGTAGTAGAAAAGCATCCTTATCTCCTATCAGACAAGGCCTGTATGCTGATATAAAATCTTTGGACTTATGCTTTAGGTAAAATCACCAGTTATTCCAAAATCTATGCAACCAGAAGTAGTAGACAACACAAGGGAAGGTAGAATAAACCTTAAATTTTAAAAAGATTTGAATGTATTAAGAAGATGTGGTATACACACACACACACACACACACACACACACAATGGGATACTGCTCAGCAATATAGAAAGGTGAACTCTTGCCAAAGTGGTAACATCAGTGCTACTAGAGAGCATTATGCTAAGTGAAATCAGTCAAAAAGAGAAAAATAAACACTAGGTACTTTCACTTAGGTGGAATAGAGAGAAAGAAAGCAAAAGGAATAGATAAAACCAAAGAGATCCCAGAAATCTGACTGTAGAATTGAGGCTGCTAGAGGGGAAGGCTGGGGCTGGAGGTTTAGGAAGGAATGGGATGGCTGTGGCCCA
>NW_004568567.1:0-1384 GCF_000260355.1 Condylura cristata | reverse complement strand
TTTTTTCCATCTTAATTGTAATCCCCCCAGGTTTCCCATAACCAAGGGGGGACTTTTGTTTTTAAGTGAATATAAGTTCTGATGTTCCCCTAAAAGTCCTAAAACAAAGCCAAAGGGATCAAGCTGGCACTAAGTGACAGATTGAAAAAATAATGACCCAAATTTTCTTAGATTGAATACTAACTAAATTCACAAATATAAGTCTCACTACAAACCTAAAATATGATAGACAAAGAAAATAAACTAAAACAGTTACTGTCAAATGGCCCCTGCCTCCTGGTAATTATAATCTTTCATAGTCCTTTCCCATATTTTACCAGTATTGGTCTACATGATCAATTTTTTAAACAAAATATATTTACCATTGATTAACAATATACACATCTCTGCATGTATAAGCCTCATGTCACTGCCACCAAAATTCCAGTAGTATTCCACCAACTGATTGACTACCATTCTACTTTCATTCCCCTTTCACTCTAATAACCATCATGCTTTTCAAATATACGCAAGAGTATTTTTGCTGTGATGTTAGTTCATTTGCACTGGGTACTCACATTTCATATATGGGAGAAATCATCTGGTAATTCCTTTCATTTTTTGACCTTTTTCACTTAGCCTCATCACTGCACATTGTATCTATGTTGTCACACAAGACATTTCATCTTTTAGTAACTAGGTAGTAATCCATTTGGAACATACACAGTACAATTTCTTTATCTAGTGTATGACCAACTGAACAGCAGACACGATTATATAGCACTTCCAAGATCAGATAATAGAAGGCAATAGAAGACACTGGGCTCCCACCTCTCAATATATCCTTCCCTTCTCATTTTCTCTACTTTCTAAGTGTGTTTGTGTGTCTTATCACTTACTCTCAGGTAAACCATTCACCTTGTTTGGGAAACAGCAGGTGTTTCTGTGGACAGGTCCACAGAAATATGTAAAGATAGGTGAATGAATCTTCTATGATGAGATTCTCCATCAGTTAAGCTTTCAAATGACTGCAGTCCTAGTCAACAACTTGACTGCAAACTTGTAAAAGGCTGTGAGCAAAGACTACCCAGCTACACTGCTCTTAAATTCCTGACCTGAGAGATAATGTCTTTTTTAAAAAGATCTTATGTATTTATACATACTGAACTGGGATCCAGGCCAGAGGTACAGGGGAGGTGAAAGGATTCACAGAGACAGAATGGGGAGCAGAACAGGTAGATCGACAAAGTACATTGCTGAGGAGAGCAACAGGCAAGAGAGGAGAGGTCTGCTGTTTCACGTGGATCACCTCCAGGGCAGGAATCTAACATGGGCTGAAGCAGCTGCATCTATCTTGATCTATCTTGCAGTGTTTCATCCTAACCTGTGCACAGGAAGTGCTTGC
>NW_004568566.1:0-1385 GCF_000260355.1 Condylura cristata | reverse complement strand
AAGAGAGGTATTCATCTCCACTTCTCAGATGAGGATTTCCTCTCCGTGGCGGATGGAGGGTTGAGGGGAGTGCTGCCATCCCCTTCTTTGGACATACATCCCTGATGAAGACCATTTAGCATGTGGCTCAGGTCCAGCGACTCTAGGACAGAGTTGTATTCTAGTCTTTGCTCTGCCATAAACTCATTAGGAGTCTTTGTTGGAGAACCTGAAGTCTAGAGAGGAGACGGAGATTACTCATTTCCCCCAGTTGCAACACAGGAGGTAGGACTCAGTATTTTCTGAAGTCTGATTTGTCCCCTGGGATGTTAAAAAAACGATGCAGCTGATCAAAAATGAGGGATGCTGGTGAAAGCTGAAAGCCCAGGTATAGTGACTGCCAGAAGCTCCAGAACCTTTAATATGCTAATATGATTTCTACAGCTCCAAGGATGTGTGAGGGGGAGGTGGGTGATGGGTAGCAATCTGTTTCTCAAGCTCTTTTGACCTGGAAACCCACTTTCCAAGATGAAAATCAGCTGGACTAGGTGATGCCGAAAAGAAACGTGACTTCTTTGGGTATGTTCTCTGGAACAGGCTCTGTGTGGTCCAGGGGACCTGGCCATCGGCTCCATGTTCACCCCAACGTGTCGACTTGGTAACCCCGGCCTCACTTTCCAGGCCTCACTCTCCAGCTGAGAAATAAGCAGAAAGGGGCGGTCCTCCTCGAAAGGGAGGGGCGAACAGAACCCATCACCCTGAGCACCATCACCTGGTGCCATCCCAGTCCTTCGGGTACCCGCCCCACCCCTCAGGCCCCACAGAGTGGAGGCAGTTTTCCTGCCTTCTGGTGAGCAGGTAATGATGGTGATTTAAGGGAACCTCCTTTGCCTACTGGGTTTCCTCGTGGCTCCAGCTGCCAGTGCAGAGCGGGAATGAAACGGCCCTTTAAGGGTTCCAGGGGCGCAGGTGCAGTGCCTGGGAAGCCCAGCCAATGAGCGCCCAGCCAGTGAGCCCCCAGCCAATGAGCGCCCAGCCAGTGAGCCCCCAGCCAATGAGCGCCCAGCCAATGAGCGCCCAGCCAGTGAGTGGGCGCACGTGGATCCGAGGACGCCCAGGCCGCCTGCAGCTGGGGCTGCGTGCTGCGCCTCGAAGTCGCTTTGTGCAGGCGCGTTTTGGGGTCAGGCTTGCCCCTGCTGCCCTTGCCCTGAGCACGGGACTGACTCAGAGGCTGGCGCACGCTTCGGGAAAACACGGAGCCACCCCGGAAAGGTGAGTGGCCCTCCACGCCGGCGCCACCACTCAGCGGCTCGGCGGGGCAGGGCAGGTGGCCGCCAGGGCGGAGCCGCGCTGGTTGTGACAGTGAGTGGCAATAATGGGGCAGCTGTGTGCCACCCACTGGGCGA
>NW_004568565.1:0-1372 GCF_000260355.1 Condylura cristata | reverse complement strand
AATCTTAAAAAAAAAAAATAGTAATTGAATGCTACTCTAATATACCTCAGGTCTGGATACCAAAACACAAAAAGAAAAAAGTTAAAGCAAACAAGAAAATATCTAAGCTAGACAATCACATTGGTAAACTGAGCTTAACAAATGCCAAATTCTCACTGGCAATAAGAAGCCACAAACACCTAAATGTAAAATAAAAACTATTAAACTTTCAAAAGAAAATCTTTGAAACACTGAGCTACAGGATTTATTAGTTACAACACCAACAACAACAAAAAAACCCAATCTTCAAAAGAAAAATTTGATAAGTTGCACTTGATATTTTAAATGTTTGCTCTTCAAAAGACAATTTTGAGAATGGGAAGTCAAACTATGGACTGGGATAAATTTTTCACAAATTACACATGATAAAAAGGCTATCTAAAAAACAAAGAACTCTCAAAAGTCAACAATAAGAAAACACAATTTTCAAATTAGGCAGAAAACAGAACAGATGATGATGTGGACTGACAGAGGCACATGAAAAGATATGTGACATTATTAGACACCAGGGAAAAGCAAATTAAAGTCACAGAGCCCTCCCTGGTGGCACAGTGGGTTAAAGTGCTGCATTAAGACACACACAGCAGCCACTGAAACACAAGTTCAATCCCTGACCAGGGAGGTGACCTGCATGGCTTGGCAGACCTCTCCTGACCCACCCGCTGCCCACCTCAGCAGAGTATGTTAGTCAGCCTTGTATACATAAATAAATAAATCTTTTTTAAAAATTCTTAAAAGAAATCATAGGTACAATGGACCTCTCAGAACACTGTTGTCTTTTAACTGATCATAACATCTGCTGCTGCGGATGAAAAGCAACTGCAACTGTCAAACATTTCTTATGGTACTAGAAAATATTTGACAGTTTCTTACAATTAAACATACTTACCATACAATCCAGTGATCCCACTTCTAGGTACTTTCCCAACCAAAACAAAATTATTTTAAAACTCTCAAAATACAAATATTTGTAGCAGTTTTATTCATAACCACCAAAGCCTACAAAAACAACCAAATGTCTCTTGCAGCTAAGGTTTAGGATGCATTTAGAATTATCCAAGTAGATGCAAGTGCACATTTAGACTGAAGAAGTGAGGGAGAAGGCATCTTCCTAAGCTCCTGATAGGAAATTAGCAATAAATATCAAAGGCAGGCCCTCCCTGGTGGCGCAGCGGGTTAAAGCACAGCACTGAGAAGCCAAAGCCACTTCCTCATGAGTTCGATTCCCGCCTGCCCTGGAGGTGACCACATGGCACGGCAGACCTCTCCTGACCCGCCCGCTGCTCCCTTCAGCAGTGTACTTCGTCGATCTGCCTGTTCTGCTCCCCACTCT
>NW_004568564.1:0-1387 GCF_000260355.1 Condylura cristata | reverse complement strand
TTTTTTTTTCTTTTTCCTTTGACTTATTTCACTGAGCATAATCCCTTCGAACTCCACCCATGTTGCCACAAATTATTTTCCTCAAACTCTGTTTCCTTTTATTGGCTGAGGGAAACTGAGGCCACATTTGATAACTGTTGCAGGTGGGTGGCCTTGAGGAAGTTGCCTCTGCTAAGAGAAGCCAGTGACCCCGACATAGTGCAGGTCACTGGCAGAGGGGGAGAGTTGGTGGAAAGAAGCATCTGCATATCACAGGTGGGTAGAGGACAGCTGCCTTGTACCAGTGCAGACTGCACTGATAGTCCTTTTCTCTTTTTTGGGGTAAGGGGGGAGATTGGGGGCTAATTCCTTTAAGGAGTGTCCTGCCCGCTGCTGAGCAATCAGGGTTTGGTTACACTTCACCACGAGGCTGGTGTTGGAGCTGCTGGAATAAATCAGTCAGGCAATGTGGAGACAGAGATTCAAGATTTAATCCGTTCTTCCAAATACGGTCCAGCTGGGCCCATCACCCTCTAGAGAGTGAGGCCCGGAACAGTTACAGAAACCAGTTTTATACCCTGCAGGCAAGGAACTGAAACTTAGTTGTTACAGAGATAACATTTTTGCAGTGGGGCCTAGAATCATATGACCTGATCATATGAGCCGTATCCTGGTCCTGCTGCAGACGGTCATCAATTTAATCAATTTTTACAAGTTTCCTTCTTTTTACAGCAAAGTTATTTGGGGAATTTCCTATCGCAGCAAACAGGATACAGAAGTAGAAAAGGCAGTTAGCACAAAATGGCGTTAGCTTGGTTCAATACAGGTCCGACACTTTAGCTTTTTATTATTTCCGCCATCACACAATAATTGCAGTAGCGTTCTTTTCCATGAAAGGTCTTATATGTTTTGTTTTGATGCTGTGACTAGCAGAATGTCTTTAGAATAGGTAGGTCTGGGAGGTCAGGGGCGCTCCTCTCCCTGCCCTATTACAGTGTCATGAAAATTGAGGACAGACTGTGATGGAGAAGCAGAAAGCTCCCTATAGAGACATGGAGGGAGCCCCTGAAAACATGGAGCCGATGAAATCTTCATCTATAGGGTCTTTTATACCAAATCTGGCTGCTCAACTCCACCTTCAGGTCCCAGCAATCCTCACTTCAGTGATGGTTGTGTTACAGGGCAATCTTAATATGAAATGGGTTGCCTGATTGTGGGGCTTTACACATATACATCAAAGTGACTTATAGTAATATTCAACTGCAGGTACACACAAAGGTCAATAAAGGGCTAATTTACAAAAGTACGGGGAATGAAGAAATGAGTATTTTAGGGAGAAAAAAGGTGATAAATAGATTTTTTTAAATATTTTTGTTAAAGGGCAGGGAGAAGGACATGGCTGAATCCC
>NW_004568563.1:0-1300 GCF_000260355.1 Condylura cristata | reverse complement strand
GTGTGCAGGGTGGACACGCGCACAGGGTGGACACATGTGCAGTGTAGACACACGTGTAGTATGGACACACGTGCAGGGTGGTGGGTGCAGGGTGGACACGTGTGCAGTGTGGACACGTGTGCAGCGTGGACACATGTGCAGGGTGGACACGCGTGCAGTGTGGACACGTGTGCAGGGTGGTGCGTGCAGGATGGACACGTGTGCAGGGTGGACATGCGTGCAGGGTGGCGCGTGCGCGGAGGAGGTGCCGTGTGCCCTCTGGTCACTGCGGTTTGGAGCCTCACTGGCCGCCCGGCACCAGCCCCTCGATCCCCGGCCCGCCCTGGGGGTGCCCACCAGTGCCGGCTGATGGGAGGAGCGAGGCGTGTCCTCCGCTCGGCCCCCTCAGTCCCCTGGGTGCTGGTCACGAGGCAGGCACTGTCCTCGGCTGGTGGAGAGTCGCAGATCCTGGCCAGGCCACGATCTGACCTGAGCCCTGCCAGGCCAGCCACCGACCTCGGTCCCCGCTCGCCGCTGCCCTCCCGTCCTCTGGGTGTCCGGCTGCCCCCTCTTCTGGCCCGGTGTGGTGTCCAGCCTGGCGCAGGCCCTGCCGTTTCCCGCCCGATGGGCCTCGCGTGCAGTCTGGGGAGGGAGTCGGGTGGCCTGGGTGTCCGATGGCAGAGGGTGTCCGGGCCCTCTGGGGTGTCCCTCCGTGACCCCCAGGATCTCACCCCCAGCCACTGCCCACTGCAGTCCAGGGCGTGCCCCTTGCCCTGGATGGACACAGGGTTCCGGCCGCTCCTGGCCTGGGCTCTGGGGACAGGGCTCTGGCGTGCAGGCCACTTCCCTGCCTCGGTGCAGACTGCCCCTGCCCCTCATTGACCCCGGGGGGCCCCTGGCCCGCTCGTGCCTGGCCACCTGCAGGGGCCATGGCTCTCGAGTGTCCGTCGCGCTGAGCGTCAGTGCTCACCCTCGCGTCCACGTCCGGCTCGTGTCCGGCACGAGGAACACTCACACGGGACGGGCCCGCGCCCCTGTCACCCCTCGGCTGCTCTGCCGCCCCAGTGCCGCGGCCGCCAGGGAGGTCACGGCCCCCTTTGTCCAGACCGGGCAAGGCCCTCCGCGCCGGCACTGGTGGGGGCCGACTGGGTGGGGGCCCCCCTTGGGGCGGGTTCTTGCTTTGGGGCCTCAGCACCGGGCCCCGGGGGGCGGCCTGGGGACCAGCCTGGGATTTCGGCCGGTTCGAGCGGAGCCCTGGCCTCGGCGCTTGGGGGAAGGAGCCGGGGGTGCGGTGAGGGGCGGCTGTCGGCCGGCGGGTCCC
>NW_004568562.1:0-1388 GCF_000260355.1 Condylura cristata | reverse complement strand
TAAATCACACGCAAACTCTTGGGTGAGGTTAGCGCGCAGATTGTAGAACACTCCATTCAGTATCTGTTTCCTCTGCCCCGTCCCTGGGCTCAGAATAGACGAGAATTCAAAAATGCCCTTGTTGAATTAGTGGGTGGAATTGTCTCGGCTGGACATCACGGACACCACAGAAACACAGCCCACGTTCGTAACCGCAGCAAGTGGGTCACGCCATTCGCGGAAGAGGAGAAGTCCCAGCAGGGACGACCGACCGCCAGGGACAGGAAGACTCGCTGGACACCAGCTGAAGCCCTGGGCATTCGCGGGTTTTCGTGGTGCTGGTTTTCATGGTGTGGGTTTTCGTGGTACAGATTTTCGTGGCACAGATTTCGTGGTGCACTTTTCGTGGTGCAGGTTTCCCTGGTGCAGGTTTTCCTGGTGTGGGTTTTCATGGTGCTGGTTTTCGCAGTGTGGGTTTTCGTGGTGCGGGTTTTCATGTTACAGGTTTTCATGGTGTCGGTTTTCGTGGTACAGATATTCGTGGTGCAGTTTTCGTTGTGTGGGTTTTCGTGGTGCGGTTTTCGTGGTACAGATTTTCGTGGTGCAGGTTTTCCTGGTGCGGGTTTTCCTGGTGTGAGTTTTCATGGTGTGGTTTTTCCTGGTGTGGGTTTTTATGGTGTGGATTTTCGTGGTACAGATATTCGTGGTGCAGTTTTCCTGGTGCGGGTTTTCATGGTGTGGGTTTTTCGTGGTGCAGGTTTCGTGGTGTGGGTTTTTGTGGTGTGGGTTTTCGTGGTACAGATTTTTGTGGTGCAGTGTTCATAGTGTGGTTTTCATGGTGGGTTTGCATGGTGCAGTTTTCATGGTGCGGGTTTTCGTGGTACAGATTTTCATGGTGCGGGTTTTCGTGGTACAGATTTTCGTGGTGCTGGTTTTCGTGGTGCTGGTTTTCGTGGTGTTGGTTTTCATAGTGCAGTTTTCATGGTGGGTTTTCGTGGTACAGATTTTTGTGGTGCAGGTTTCGTGGTGTGGGTTTTTGTGCTGTGGGTTTTCGTGGTACAGATTTTTGTGGTGCAGTTTTCATAGTGTGGTTTTCATGGTGGGTTTTCGTGGTGCTGGTTTTCGTGGTGTGGGTTTTCATAGTGCAGTTTTCGTGGTGCAGTTTTCGTGGTGCGGTTTTCGTGGCGCGGGTTTTCGTGGTGCAGATACTTACGTTTGCAACGGGTCGCTTTTTGCAGCTGTGAGCTCGCACGTGCCCAGATAAACCACAGTGTCCCCCTTCCTGACTCTCTTCCCTGCCGCTAGCCCCCTCCCTCCCCACGGGGGACGCCAGACTGCCACTCTCGCCCACGTTCAAGTGTGGGGTTCACGACCTGCGACCTACCCCTGAAACCACTTCCTGAGCCCCG
>NW_004568561.1:0-1389 GCF_000260355.1 Condylura cristata | reverse complement strand
AAAGAAAGAAAGAAAGAAAGAAAGAAAGAAAGAAAGAAAGAAAGAAAGAAAGAAAGAAAGAAAGAAAGAAAGAAAGAAAGAAAGAAAGAAACACTCTTATGCTTCCCTCAGTGCAACTTCTCTGACTTCAACTCTCTCTGGGGTCAGATCTTCACTATGAGAGTGGAGACTTAGTAAGAATGTCGTTATTAACCATTTGTATGTAATAAATTTTAAACAGTTTTTGAGGAGCTGCTTGGGTGTGGAAGAAGGGTACTATGATTCCTATGATTTACAGTAAAGATTTCCCATAAAGATAGGCATGTTTCATCTTTGTTTTTCCAGTTTTCTACATATTATATGCAATCATGAGTTTGAATATAGGTACCTGGAACTTGAGGATTCTCATTGATTTGGGTGACATATTTGTGATATTTGTGTTTTAAATTTAGGAGTATTTTAATTTACTGTTATTTCAAGTTTTATAATATTTGGCATTTTTATTTTTCTTCTATACTTATTAAAACAATATATACCCTACCAAACCCTGGAGTTCCTCCCGGATTGAGAAAAGATTATGTTCATCCACACCATTCTAGACCATCCTGAGTTTATCCTATGAGTAGTGTTGGAGACCAGCTCCAACTATCTAGGTGTCTGGAGGCAAGACAGACGGGGCCCAAAGGTAGGAAGGCATCGGCGAGAGGAGATTCCAAAAGGGGAGAGAGGAGTGGATGCGAGGAAGGCATGGGAGTCAGGATTCGGTGCAAGTCTTCCTGCTCATTCCCTTGGCAGGTCTTTATTTATAATGTGTAACAAATAGTTAATTGCAATAATGCATAAGGTAAGTTAATGAGAAATCACCATAAAACATTCTCAAGGACAAGGGGAAAAAGCATTTTTTTTCTTAACATATTATGGTATACTAGATTATACGTTTTTGTGATAATTGTCATGTATACAGCTGTTTAATTATCATTCAAAAGAAGAGGGGTCTGGGAAGGGATGAGCTCGTTAGCAAAAGGTTATTAGGGGTCTTCGGGTAGTAATAAATTGTGTTAGCAGTGATTGTCTAAAGAAAAGCTAGTGGTTAATTTAAGGCTAGCAGAGCGTAATTAGTGCTTGTTTTAAAAAGGAGTAAATTAAGAGAAAATTGTACAGTTGTGCATCAAACAACACCTGTGTAATCAAGGTTAAAATTTGTCCATGAGGCCTTATGCCCTGGGAGTCTTATCTGAGGTTTGCTTTTTTTTTTTTTTCTTTTTTTTTTTTTTAAGATTTTATTTTTTTATACATACAGAACTGGGGTGCAGGTCAGAGGTGCAGGGCCTGTGAGAGGATTCACCAGAGACAGATTGATGAAGTACACTGCTGAGGGAAGCAGTAGGGGAAAGGAGGGGTCAGGAGAGG
>NW_004568560.1:0-1389 GCF_000260355.1 Condylura cristata | reverse complement strand
GAAGAGAACTTCCCAAAAGTGATGAAGTAGATGAAAAGAGACATTCAAGAAGCAAGATGAACAAGGAATTACCTCAATGAAAAGAAACCCCACTGCAAGACACATAATAGTAAAGCTTTCAAGAGTCCAAGACCAGGAAAAAATAAACAAATGACACATTGGTTGACCAGAGTGTTGACCTCTAGGGCATACTGTGATATCTAGAAACAAATATAACTATGGACAAGAAGGGACTCAGACAAACAGACTGAGAAGGAACGACCAAGGATGCGGGAAGAAAACAAGAAGGCTGTCCTGCTGTGGAGGGAAGGAAAGAAGATAGGGAGGGGGGAGGGAAGAAAATGAAAGCAAGAAATAATGAAACAAAATAAGAGGGTGGTGGGCGGGAAGCAAGCAGGCAGACAAGTAATCAACAAACAAGCCAGCAAGGTAGTTCATTGTCTTCATTCTCTTATATCTTGTACAAAATTATCTACATATGGCTTAAACACTTGTATGCAAGACCTGAAATACGACCCAGAACCGTAAAGTACAGACACAAAATAAGGAAAACATTCAACAACGTTCATTTCAGGGATGCTGCCGGGACCCATGACTCCAGTGCCAAGGAAACAAAAGCAATAATAAACACATGAGACTACATCCAACTATAGAGATGCTGCTCAGCCAAGGAAACTGTAAATAAAATGAAAGGATACCTCACTGACTGGGAGAAGTAGTTGTGCACCATTCAGGTGACAAGGAGCTATTAGCCGCAGTGCACAGAACTGATACAGCTCAGCACAAAGGAAACAAATAATCCAATCAGAACTCCAGCAGGGGACCACAACAGACACTTCTACAAAGAAGGCATATGGAAGACCAACAGGCACGTGGGAAAACAAACAAACAAACAAACTCATCATTACTTGTCATCAAGGAAATGCAAATCAAAACCCCAATGAGACACCGCCTCGTCCCTGAGAATGGCCCGTATCGAAAAGACCAGAAGCAACTTGTGTTGGCGAACATGTGGTTAAAAAGGAATCCTGCTACAGTTTTGGCTGAAATACAGGATGGTCAACCCTATGGTAGCAAAAAGAGAGCGTACTCAAAATATTAAAAGGAGGTATTCCATAAGGTTCACAATTCCACTCCTTGAAACATAACTGCAGAATGCACTCCTATGTTCATTGCAGCACTGTTCACAACATCAAAACGCTAAATAAACTAAGTGTCCCACAATTATGACCCATGACAAAGTGGTATATATAGACAATGCAATTCTACTCAACTATGGAAATGAAACCATGAAATCACGCCACTTGTGAAGGCAGATGATTTCACTCATAGAAGCCAAGGGCAGATGGAGCTCAGTGGTTTACGTTTGATGTTTATTCATGCTTTTTT
>NW_004568559.1:0-1351 GCF_000260355.1 Condylura cristata | reverse complement strand
GGGGGGGTCATCCTTTTTTAGGGACAAGCAAGTGAGATGCAGAAAGAGAAACAGACTTTCATCCTCCTCTTCCTTTCCCCCTCTTTTTCTTCCTCCTCAGAAGTTCCTAAGATACATGAACATTGAAGCATCAGGGGATTTAAATTCCCTTCTGTATACATTTTATTGATTTCCTTGGCCTAAAGTGATGCTACTTTAAAAAGTGTACCCGACAAATATCCACCCATGTTAAGTTAACCTTTCAGAAGAGGATCTTTATGCCTGTTGATTTCTTCAACTTGATCTCATGACCTGTAGTCACAGAATATCTGTACTCCTCTTTCCTAAAAATAAATTTGCTGAGGAGAACTTTTTCTTATTTTTTAAAAGATCTCTGAGGAGGCCCCAACCAGAGGCTCCAGAGCCAACCAGAAGCACCTGAAGTCATGCCTAATTGTCCTGAAACTGCACTAGCAGAGATCACGGACACATGGCTCTGGCGCTTCGGGAGTCTACACCTCTGCCCCTCTGGGCAGCGGCTGTGACCTTTGACGTCCAGGGCTGCATTCCCGAAGAGCTGCTGGGACTCCGCAATCTTTTGTTTGGGATCCCTTATCCCATGTGGTACCTCAGCTTTCTCTTTTCTCCTTTGCGCCTCTGTACTTGAAGCCAGAAGGTCCGGATTCAGATATCGCCCCGCCCCCCAACCCTACCCCAGTCCTCACCAGGGATCCCCTCTCCACCCTGCCCCAGGAGGAAGGTTCTCTCAGCCCTCAGCCCACACTCAGCCCTCAGGCTAAAATGTCAGCCAAGAACTCCTTGGGTCCAAGTGGTTTCAGCATAACAAACAGGAAAGAAGTTAATAAACATAAGATCAGTTTCTTTCCACTGTGAGGCCAACGTTAGCTTATTTTTCTGAGATTTGGAACTCAGTACCTCTTTCCTATTGAAGACAGTATGGAACACCATGGCGGGGTTCCGGTAGCCCCCCAAGTCTAGGAAAGCCACATGCAGATCAAACAATTCTCATTTACACAATTCTCATTGTGCACAGGACAAATACACAATCCTGAAGACTTTGAAAAGAGAATAGACATAAATGTAAGAAAGTTTGTATTTGTTATAACATATAGACCTGGGAGGAAGCATGATGAGAAAAAGATGAAGACATAGATGAAAGGCTTTAGAGAGTCTAAAGCAGACTTCTGGCACTTTATAGAGATCAGGAATGTGAGTTCTCTATTTGCATTTTTTTTGAAGATTTATTTATTTATTCGTACAGAACGGGGGTACAGGCCAGAGATGTGGAGGGTGAGAGGATTCACCAGGGACAGAGTGGGGAGCAGAACAGGCAGATCGACGAAGTACACTG
>NW_004568558.1:0-1314 GCF_000260355.1 Condylura cristata | reverse complement strand
TTGCATGGATTTGGTTACTAAGATGATGGTAGCCTAAGTGTTGGGCAGAAACAAAATGCTGTCAGGGTGGTATTAATTGTTTTGCTGAGCTCTGGCATGCCTGCCTTGCCTGGGGCTAAAGGTAGAGTCAAGAATCTCCATATACTGGCCCGACCAGCCACATCCTTGTGGAAGTATAAGTGCCATTTTGGGTGGCCTGGCTGGTTACATGTCTTGGCTTGCTGTGGACTCGGGCTTCCTCAAAAAGGACAGGTCCGGTGGTGGTTTTGGGCTCCCAGGGGTCCTCCGGCTGGGGGCCTGACGTGGAGGTGGTGTTGTTGCCTCCAGATCTGGGATGATACCGACCTGGTCTCATTTTCCTGTCAGTCCTCTAACTGGGGGCCTGTGAATGATCATGTGCTCCCCAGAGTCATCAGCTCTGGGATGGCACGATGTGGTCTCATGCTTCTGGGGATCCTCAGCGACTCACCCCCTTGAGGCTCCCTTGTCCTAGGTGTATCAGGCACCCATGAGTTCACCGTATGTGTGGGAAGGATACTTGAGAAGACTTGGGGTGTGGCTCACACCAGTGGCCCATGCAAGGAGGCCAGACCAGACATGTCACGAGCTTCATGCCGTCTGGACTTTAGTGCTCCCTGGCCTCCTGTGTTCTTCACACATCTGAGCCCCAGGCCAGGGTGTCTCCTGCTGCTCGGCCCTTCTGCCTATGTGCAGCACCTGTCCCCTTTTCCGGCTACACACTCCTCCTGGTCAGCTCCTGTTCATTGTGGTCACTAGGTGGCAGCACCTCAGGTCAGAAACACCACACTGGTGGGATGATGTCCAGTAACCGCTGAGCTTTGCTTTTCCTGCCTTGCGTGGGAGTGCAGGTGGAGTCCACAGTCTTCACATTTTCATCATATGGGCCTCTGTCCTTTGGTGTCACTGCACTGCTATGAAGAGGAAGAGGGACCAGCCACGTTGTGGAGGAGGTGTCAGTGTCATCCTGGGGAGCTGAGGGGCTGGGCTGGAGGTGGTCTTATACTCCCAAGGATTCTTGAGCTGTGAAGCTCGCATGGAGATGGACTTGAACTCCTAGGGTCAAACAGCTACGGTGCTGACACAGAGGATGTTTCATTTTCATAGGGGTTCTCCAGCTAGCAGGCTGGCATGGAGATGGCCTCATGCTCCTCGGTACCCTCCAATGTGTGGGCAAGGAAGTGTTCTCAGGCCCCATGACCTAGCTTTCCAGTTGGGGGAATGGAATGGATTTGGTGTCATGTTCACTGAACTCCTCCAACTGTGGCTGGCACAGAGGTGGTCTCATGATTTTCA
>NW_004568557.1:0-1390 GCF_000260355.1 Condylura cristata | reverse complement strand
AGGGCCCCCAAAGTGGTAATATTTTAATTTTAAGAATTTGTATTTGTATTTCCATTTCAAAGCAAGATTCCTACTGTAGGGAAAATTTGATTCCGTCTTTTTTCCTAATGTTTTTCTTTGTATTTAGTTCTTATATTCTAAACCCTGTATTGCAAGCCTTTGAGTGAAAGTTATATTGAAAGGTATATTGACCTGGTCCCAGATAAGTCTCCAACTCACTGTGTAACTTTGGCAAAATATTTTAATTCAGTTTTTTTTTTAACAAATAATTTAAGAAGATCCCATCATTGACTCGCTCAACAAACTCATCTAACTGACCAAAGGTCAGTGGGACCCAGAAGAAAGCATGGGGCTAGATGACCCAGGATCATTGCCATAATCCCATAAGGACTTGTTATTTCCCCCCTGGTGCTCACAGGTTGTGTCGGAATGAAGGTGTGGCATCTGTGACTCAGGCGAGATCATCCTCAAGGAGAATTTAAACTTTACTTTGACTCTTTGCTAAAAATGGAGTGAATTAAAAGGGATTTTTTTTTTAAACTGGAAGAGACTGAGTTTCTTCAAATTGGCAGGTTTAGATATTCTCCCCATCACCAAACCCATTACCATGGGCAGTCATGGTAATGTATATGGTACAGATGTGTCTTCTTTTATGATAATATAATAATAGTATAACTTTTATTATTTGCCCTCATTTTTCAGGTACTCCCCGACTACTCCTTTGTTTGATCCTGTCCATAAGTTGAGAGGTTGGTGGAATAAATGTTATTGTCTCCCTTTTATAGGTGTAAATTCTGGACTTTAATGCGGTTGCCCTGCATTTTTTCATCAATAACGAGACAATACCTACTCAGTCAAAATCTTAGCATTTTTGTAAGGATCAAGTAGGAGTGAAGAATTCCTTGGAAGATATGATTTGCTTTAACCTCTAAAAGCAGAAGAAGCAGGATAGTAAGGTAGTCAAATTAACCAGGATGCAAATAATGCAGGGAGCTGACCACATGGCATGGCAGGCCTCTCCTGGCATACCCGCTGCTCCCCTCAGCAGTGTACTTTGTTGATCTGCCTGTTCAGGTCCCTGCTCCCCATTAATGAATCCTCTAGCTGCCCCTGCACCTCTGGCCGGTACTCCAGTACTGTATATATAAATAAATCTTTTAAAAAATACATTTTAATTCAAATTTATCATACTATGCAACTATTCTAAGTCTATAAAAGAATTTTGGTTATATGATTTTTTTTAAAGATGCATATAAATTTTTAAAGATTTATTTTTATGCATACAGAATTGGGGTACAAGCCAGAGGTGCAGGGGTGGTGAGAGGATTCACCAGAGACAGAATGGGGAGCAGAACAGGCAGATCAATGAAGTACACTGCTGAGGGGAGCA
>NW_004568556.1:0-1394 GCF_000260355.1 Condylura cristata | reverse complement strand
CTAGCATTGGAAATATTATGAGCTATGTCAAAAGTTCCTGGGTGTGTTTTGCACACTGTTTGATCCTTCAATTTTGTTCTGTGTCTGGTACAGTGATGAAAATTGAACCTTGGAATGTTTTTCCAAATAGGACAATTTAAAAATGACTTCAGGCCCTACCTGGTGACACAGTGGGTTAAGTACAGCACTAATAACTAAAGCCACTTCAGCATTAGTTCGATTCCCACCCGGAGGTGATCCACAGGATGCGGCAGACCTCCCCTGACTGCCTGCTGCTCCCCTCAGCAGTGTAATTCGTAGATCTGCCTGTTCTGCTCCCCAATCTGTCTCTGGTGAATCCTCTCACTGCCTCTGCACCCCAGTTCTGTATGCATAAATAAATAAATACATCTTTAAAAAAATGAGTTTGACATAGCCTCTGCTCAAGAACCAACCTTACTTGAGCAGAGCCATTGCAATGTCTAATCCCAGCACACATGGGTTACTCCACACATTTTCATGAAGGTCTTCTACAAAGTGATTCACTTTTCCAGCTTGTCATACACATTTAACACTCCGGGCAGCATATAACTTCCAAGTAATCTATACCTAACATTAAATTTTTCTTTCAAGGACATTGACTTATTCATAATCATCACTCAATCTTCTTTATAAACAAAGATCCATGCACCAAACTGTCTTCTAAGTACTTTTACATAAGCAGAAACTTCATCATTAATGAATTAAAATACATCAATTATAAAATTTTTAGTCATTTGAAAATTAATTCAAAATGCATGTTCAGCCATATTTTGCTCTGCTGTGAGTAGTTGGCCTCTAGTACTCAGTGCAAGATATACATCTTAATCATAATTTATTTAGTGTGACCCTTGCATTTCCTATATACATATTATTTATGTAAGTCAAGTAGATTAATTTATAATCATCATATGTTAATAAAAATATAGAGTGCTTTAAGGGAGATAATGATCAAAAAACATTGCTTAAACATTTATTTAATAGCTCAAGATGTAAAAAGTCATAAGGCTTATGAAATAGAATCCATAATTATGATTTTCAATAGTATGTTTCTATCATCTGATAGGGATATTATCTATTCAATTAATGCTTATTGATGAATTAAGGTCATAACATGCTTTTTCTTTTTGTTTAGCTAGCTATTAAAATAAATATTTTATCCTTCATAGAAAAAGAGTAAGGTTTAACCTACTTTTTATAAAAGTACAAAGTATTACTTGGGATAATGTATGCTTAAATATTTGAATAATTTGATGGAAGTATAAATGAACATGGTATAATTATGATGAATCAAACACTCATTTGGTTGATCTCACCATTCTATGTTCATTTAAAATGGAAAAAGGAAGATTAACTTAGCTAAAAAGGGACAATAT
>NW_004568555.1:0-1344 GCF_000260355.1 Condylura cristata | reverse complement strand
CTGCTCCCCTCAGCAGTGTACTTCCTCGATCTGCCTGTTCTGCTCCCTACTCTGTCTCTGGTGAAGCCTCTCGCCTCCCCTGAGCCTCTGGCCTGTACCCCAGTTCTGTGTGCACAAATAAATAAATCTAAAAAATAAAAATAAAAAAAAAATAAAAAATATTTATTTTGTAGAAGAACTGGGGTATAGGTGAGAGGTGGGGACAGGTGATCACCAGAAACAGAGCAAGGAGAACAACAGACAGATTTATTTATTTATTTATTTTAAAAGATTTATTTATTTATGCATACACACTTGAGGTTCAGGCCAGAGCTGCAGGAGCAATGAGAGCATTCACCATAGTCAGAGTGGGGACCAAAACGGGCAGCTCAATGAAGTACACTGTCGAGGAGAGCAGCGGGTAAGACTAGAGAGGTCTGCTGGGCCATGTAGATCACTTCCAGGGATCCAACTCACACTGAAGCAGCCACGGCCAGCTTCCCAGTGCTGTGCTTTAAACCCACTGCGGCCAGGGAGGGCCAGAACAGGCAGATTTATTAAAGTACACTGCTAAAGGGCACAGTCTGTTGTGCAGTAAGTGGGTTAGCTCCCCACTCAGCAGAGACGACAGCTGAGACAACTGGGGAGGCCCCAACTGTATTAGTCTTTTGAAAAAATTTAAATACAAGATTTTTGTTCTGTTTGATTTATTTTTTAAAGATTTATTTATTTATGCATACAGAACTGGATCACAGTCTAGAGGCGGGGGGGGGGGGCTGGGGGGAGGTAAGAGGATTCACCATAGTCAAGAGTGAGGAGCAGAACAGGCAGATGAACGAAGTATACTGCTGAGGGGAGCAGTGGGTGAGACTGGAGAGGTCAAGTGGATCCCCTCCCCGGGGGCCAGGGTTGGGGGGGTGTGGTGGGAGTCAGTTGGGGGTTGGGGGGTGGGGGTAATGGTGAGGTGGCGTGGGGGTCAAACTCACTAAAACTGGGGCTAGTTTGCTGTGCTGAGCTTTATTTAACCCATTGTACCTCCAGGAAGGGCTCCCCCTGTTTGATTTTTACCTTAGTTGCTTTAACCTATCATTCCAGCCTAATGAAATTGTCTTAAAATTTTAAAATTTTGCCATCTAACATATAAAAAATGTTCCCATCTGAAAAAATAACTAAATTTATTAATGTTGCTGATGAAAAAGAGCATGAATTTGCCAACTAAAGAGATGTAGAGGCCCTCCCTGGTGGCGCAGCGGGTTAAAGCACAGCACTGAGAATCTAGGGCCGCTTCCGCATGAGTTCGATTCCCGCCTGCCCCGGAGGAGACCACATGGCGTGGCAGACCTCTCCTGACCCGCCCGCTGCTCC
>NW_004568554.1:0-1393 GCF_000260355.1 Condylura cristata | reverse complement strand
GTGAGGTTGAAGAAACTGGGAGAAAATATTCCTTTAGGGAGGCTTGTGGTCCCACTGCCTGATCTTTCCACAGCTGAAGGAAAGAGGCCTGCTGGGGTTGTCAACATGCATGCTGTGATCTCCGAGAGAAAGATTTTGAGGAGCCACCTGGACTTGTCATGTGTCCTCTGGAGTTTAGGATGAGTGCCGACCAATATGACACACATCTAATGAGGTTAAAGGAAGAGCCAGACCCTCCCTGGTGGCAAAGGGGTTAGAGCGCGACACTGTGAAGCTGTCTGCAGCCAGTGCAGCACATGTTTGACCCCCAGTAGGGAGGTGACCCACAAGGTGCCGCAGACTTCTCTTCTCTCGCTTGTTGCTCCCCTCAGCAGTGTATTTCAGTCAATCTGCCTCTTCTTTCTCTTGCTCTGTCTCTGGTGAATCCTCTCCCTCTCACACTCCCCCCACCCCCACCTCTAGCCTATAGCTCTTGTACACATAAATAAAATCTTTAAAAAAAAGTTTATTAAAAAATAAATAAATAAAAGGAAGAGTCATGCCTTTCACACTGCAGGGAAGCAGGGACGCCTTAGACTCAGGGGAGTGCACTCAACCTGGGGTCAGCTTAGGCTCATCTTGTCAAGAGGGCTGCTTAGAGGGGAGTTGAACCTTCACAAAGTGAGTCTGGTGTGGAGTGGTAAAAGCTGAGGGGATCAGATAAGGCTTACCAGTGCTTTCCCTTTAAAAATGTGGACTTCTGAAAAAACTTCGAAACTATTCCACTAGAGAAAGTTCTAGCTGCAATCAAATGTCAGACTCAGAGTGCTGCTGCCAGATCAAGGCAGCAGTGGCCATCCTGGCCATGGAGTGGCTCTTCCTCAGCACCCCTTTCCCAGTGTGACCATGGAAAGGTCAGCGACTTCCAGGCTTTTGGGACAGAGGGCAGTCAAATTAGGAGGGAGAGGAAAACCAGAGGTTTCATTTTTCTTTCCATTCTGTCCAATAAATAAAACCTTGCAGGTCTAAAGGGTTTTGAGCTGGGGGTAGAGGAAACTCTCTCCATCAGATCAATGTACATTTTGATGATTTCATACTACAAGAAATTTTAATTATTTCAATATAACTTCTTGGAACAGAGAGTGATTGGTGTCAACAAGAAAATTATAGAAAAGTGACAGGACCAGTCCATGATTTCATACATGGGAAAGAAGACACAAGTCAACAAGTTCTTGGATTGGGTTTAAAGAGACAGTGTGTGTGTCTTTGTATGTTCGTGCGTATGTCTCTCTCTCTCTCTCACATACACACACACACTATTGAGTTTAGCCTGTTTAACCACAGCTGGCGTTTATACTTTCTACCATTCTATTTTATGTGTTAAGTCATCTAATCATAGCAACTCTATGAATAT
>NW_004568553.1:0-1301 GCF_000260355.1 Condylura cristata | reverse complement strand
TGAGAAATCAGGAGAGTCATTTTCTCCTTTTTCTTTTTGGAGTAAAAGAAACAATAAGTAAGTACAGTCCAGGGCACCCAAGTTGTAATGAACACCTACACATCACTCTAGGTCTGATCTAACAGTTTCTGTGTTTATAATCCAAAAAGAACAAGTCCAAGCCAAATATACAAAGGCTTGGGGAAGATCAGAGAGAGCCAGCAAGAGGCCCCATCCTCACCTGATCCACCCCTGTCGCTGGGCTGGGGATGCTCTCAGTGGCTTTCCCTGCGCCTCCCCCAGGCTGACCACACCTGAGCAGAGGCCACTCCACATTCTCCATGTGGAGAGTCAGGAGGTGATTTGGGCAGCATTAATGGGAACAGGCCTCTGGGCCAGGCCAGGTATGTCTGTGGTGGGTGGGAAGAAAAGACTTGGAGACAGTACACATCCCCTGGTATCCTAGGACCTAATACACAACAGTATGAATTCTGAGGGACATGTGGTCTCCCGGCACCCCTAGGCATCCACAGTTTGAGACACTCTCAGCTTATCAAATCAGAAAGATAAATATTTTTGGCTCCCAAAGGTCAGAGATTCAAGTGGGCGATTCTCTGGAGAATGCCAGAAGAGCTGAGTCGTGGACACTAGACATTAAACAAACAAACAAACAAACAAACAAAAAACAGACGGGAAGAGGGTTACCCATTGTTTGCTGAAAATACCTGCTCGAAACCACAATGGGATGCCCCTGGTCACTGAGGGCCCTGGGATCCTCCTTTACTCCAATCCAGTCGCCTGGTTACTCATTGCCTGTCCACACACCGGCTTCCCCAGCACACACACCCTCACATTGCCTGGCCTTTGGATTTTTGTATTTTGTTTATTTTTTTCCTTATTCCTTGGAACCACGTCTCCTTAAAACTGAAAGCCCAACATTTACTTAATGAGCAAGGCCAAATACTGAGGTGGCTCATGAATAGGAATAAATTAGAAACTGTTAACTAGAGTTTGGCCAAACAGTCACCTCATGACATTTTTACTAGTTGGATTTCAAGTGTCAGTTAGAGAGAAGTAGGGGATGATTGAAGCATTCAGTTTATGTATATAATAAATAGGTGGTTATGTTCTCTACTTTTGAATCCCTCTTTTACCCAAACATATCGCTACTGACGTGGAACTTGAGGGATTTTACATATTAAGACATTATCTCCCTTTAGAGATGAAGGCATGCTTGAGGTTTAATCCCACACTGCTCTTCTGGTTATATAATCTCAAACAACGAGCTCTGTTTCATAATTACAGAACATGTGAAACTCTTA
>NW_004568552.1:0-1336 GCF_000260355.1 Condylura cristata | reverse complement strand
CAGCAGCAGCAGGACGGCCGCCAGCACGCTGGCCACGCTGACCACCAGGCTCCGCGACGGGCCGGCAGGCCAGGGCGTAGGGCTGGGGCGCTCGGTGGGCGTCTGGGGGGCTCGCTCTGGAGGCAGAGGCTAGACTCAGGGCCAGAACTTGGGGGTGGGGAGTTGGGGTCCTGCCACCTCCTCCCCCTGTGCCCCAGGGCCCCCCTGGGCAGTGTCCTCCTGCAGAACAAGGGCGTCTGAGGGTGTGTCCAGCTCAGGGGCGTGGGACGGAGCCCGGCACGAGCCCAGCCCCCGCCGCGGGCCGCCGCTCACCCGTCACGGTGAGCTTGATGTGGGGGCTCTCTGAGAAGTGCACCCTGGGGTTCAGGTAGATGGCCACACAGAGGTACGTGCCGCTGTCGTGGGGCCGGGCGCCCACCAGGGTCAGCAGGAAGTCCCGGCCGCCGGGCAGCGGCGTGACGCGGAAGCGCCAGTCCTGGCCAGCCTGGTGCTGGTCCTCCGGGAAGGCGGCCAGTTTGCTGCTCTGGTTGCCGGGGCCCAGGCGGTACCAGTTGAGCCGCGCTTGCTGGGTGTCGCGGGGCGCCGGCTGGGTGTCGTGGGGCGTCGGAAGGGCGTCGTGGGACAGGCTGCAGGTGAAGGAGGCGTTGCCGCCCTCGGGCACCGAGAGCCTGGCCGGGGAGATGGTGGGGGGGCCGCTGGGTCCGGCGGGCGCGCCTGGGGACAGAGCACCGGTGCCAAGGACTGTCCGCAGCCCTGGCGGCCCCGTGACCCTGGCCCCTGGCGCCTGGCCGGGCTGCTCCTTGTCCAGCCTGCCCCCGGCCACCTGCCTGGCGCTCTTGGCCCTGCGCCAGCAGTGGGGACCCGACCCCGGGGTTCCCACAGACAGACGGGCCCCCTGCCCGGCGCCCCCTGCAGGACAAGCTCTGAGCCAGGACTCGGCCGCCAGCACCCCTGCAGGGCTGGCCCTGGCCAGTGTGAGCCGTCCACGCCTCGCCGGAGACTGGGGGCTGGGACGCGCCGGCCAGTTGGCACCGGGAGATGTCCTGCTGCCCGCCGCTGGGCCCCGCAGAGACGCCCGGCCCTCAGCACGTGCAGGCCAGCCCTCACGGCCCTGGCATCCCCGCAGCTGCCCACAAGGCGCTGCGGCTGGCTGGACACGGGGGCGTCACCTGCGAGCCCGCTGTGGTCCGGGGCAGTGGGGCTGCCCGTGCCCTGAGCACACGGCCCTGCGGGCCCCTGCTGGGCAGCTCTGCTCCGCGCCCACACACCCACCCTGGGCCCCAGCACAGACGGCACCGCAGGACAGCTGTGCTGAGTCCACACTGGGTCGGGCCGG
>NW_004568551.1:0-1337 GCF_000260355.1 Condylura cristata | reverse complement strand
GCCTGGTCGCCCAGGAGCCCCTGAAAACTCATAGGCTGCTGGCCCGTGCCCATGCAGAGACCGCCCCGATATCGTCCCATCACCTGTGAAGCTGCTAAGGGCTCTCGGCGGTGGCCCGCTGGCTGCCGCTCTTGGACAAGGAAGTGGACTGCTAAAGGGAGCTTGCTGCTTGGCAACATTTGGCCCAAGGGCCCCATCTCTGCATCTGGAGCCTCAGGTGTGTGCTTTTGACATTCCCTCCCGCAGCCTGCCTCGGCGGGCAGCCTGAGAAGTGCTTTGCCCTTCGCCCTAGACTTAAGGTACTACGGGATTGGATTTCCCCTACTGGGTGCATGGTACTTTCTGTTCTTTCTGTGCCCACCTCTTTGCATGAGGGAGGTTTGCTTGAGGTTTTCTAGACCTTCCCTCCGGCACGCCACAGCCTGGAACACGGGAGACTGCGGCTCCAGCCAGGCTCCGGGCACTCGAGGCTGGGGCGCAATTCTCGCTCAAGGCCTGGCTTGGCTCTCTCGAGATGGTGCGTGACCTGGAACCCTGCATGCAGGTAATGGCCTTGCGGGTCTCGCATGGAGGCGGACCTGCAGCACATGTGTCTGGCCTCGGGCTAATCTGGCCAAGTCAGCTGCCCCGATCTCGCCTAATCTTGCATCAACTCGTGGTGCCAGTGACAGCTGGGCTCGTCAGGGCTCTGGAGCAGGTTTGGGCAGAGGTCTACCGTGACCTTTCATGACTTTGCAGGCGGAGATCCAAATTGATCCCTCAGAAGCCTGAGGCGGGGATGGGCACATCCTTATCCTAGTGTGACCCAAGCAGTGGTGTGATGGCAAGTCCGGGCGTTGACCAGCCCGCCCGAAAATCTCGTGGAAGGCTGGTTCATCTTTCGCAATATCCTGCCCCTCAAATGATAAAATTTCCTTATATAAACTTCAACAGTTTTTGTCGTTGTCGTTGTTGTTGTTTGAAAAAACAAACCTTTGACTTTCTAACTGAAATGATGAGTTCTGTTCTGATTCTAATTGACAAGTGTTATTTGTAAAAGATTTCGTGCCTTCATTGTTGTCAAAACTGTAAGGATTTCCAATGATAGGACTTGTAGCCAAGATGTTATAAAGAGCACTAGCTGGCTAACTTTGGGGACTTTGAATCCAAAACCAAGCTTAATTTTTTAATAGGTTTATTTATTTGTGCATAGAGAACTGGGGTACAGGTAAGGGACTCAGGGACGGCGAGAGGCTTCACCAGACACCGAGTGGGGAGCAGAACAGGCAGATCAACGAATACAATGCTGAGGGGAGCAGCGGGTGGGTCAGGAGAGGTCTGCCACACCAAGTGGTCAC
>NW_004568550.1:0-1398 GCF_000260355.1 Condylura cristata | reverse complement strand
TTGTCTTTAGTCTTCAGGGGTTTCTATTATCAAAACTTAACCAAATTTTGTGAAATACCTAGGAATCATAACCTATAGGGTTCCTTTTTTTTACCTTTAACCTTTTTTTGTTTGTTTGTTTAGCCCATTCAATTGATATCATTTTTATCAGAAGTAGCCTCAATTAAACAATCAACTGAAGTACTATATGTATATTTATTCAAACCCCAGATAACAATTATTTAATAAAATGTGTTAAATTGAATTTTATCAAATTATTTGAATTGGCATTATAGGATGAAAGTTGAAAGAGTTGAAGAGAGTGAAGACAATAATTTTCTTTAATATTTATTTATTTATTTCCAAAATAGCTTTAGCAGAAAAGGAAATTACAAGCTCTTACCAAAAGACATTTGACTGTTTTTACTGGATTGCTTTTCTATAGCTCTATTGAGTCTTTCAATCTATCAGAAAATAATAATAATTGCTTGAACCCTAGTATTTATACAAAATAGAAATTGGCTTAGCCAATCCACTCAAATTCAGTTGCTTTTGTTGGAAATGATTTCCTTTTCAGTTAGTGTTTTTTTCTCAGTTGCTTAGTCTGGACCTGAAGTTGTAAACTCTTGGTTGAGAAGATGGTCATGCAGAGACACTGCCAAGCAATTTTTCACAGGAGGGAAACCTGAAGGAGCAGCAGGTTGTTTATATAAAAATCCAGAAACATTGATTTGTGTTGTTACTTCTTGAAATATTTCCTCCATAAGAAAATCCATCCATTATGATCCCAGTATCTTTCTTTCTTTTACACAATGTGACTGATAGAAAAGAACAAGAAGAGAATTAGAAGAAGAAGAAGAAGAAGAAACAAACAGACCCACGATCTTGGTCTTGGTTCCTTTTCATAAAGATTCTAGTGAGCTACTCAGTGAGCTAGTTTGAATGGTTACCCACTTCAGGACCACAAATGGCAGTTCAGGAACTGATCATTTTGAATTATTCATGAAACAGTCAACCTTGACATCTTGAACATTGTGTTTGTGAATAGAAGAACTGAACAAGAGACCTGAAATGGTCATTATTAAGGAGCAATAGCTGCTATTCAGATGATTACTAGCACCCAGAAGGCGTAATCAAGTCTAAAATGGAACTGCTTTACATTTGAAAGAGTTCCATACAAATGTCTTTGTGAAATATAACTATTTTAGGTAGTATTTATTTTCCATCATTTTCAATGTATTAGGTATTTTACAGTAGATTTTCTTATCATATTACACTACAGGCAGACTTTTGGGGTGTGGTTACAGATGCATTTTAGAAGCTATGTACTGGGTAGAGGATGTGTAAATCAATTAACTCCCAATTGTCTTATGTAGGCCTTTGTGAATGTTTCTTTCCTTCCTTCTTTCTTTTTTTTTT
>NW_004568549.1:0-1398 GCF_000260355.1 Condylura cristata | reverse complement strand
AGGCTTCTGCAGTCCTTATTTACATGTTTAAGAACGGAGGGAATTTTATTTCTCCACGTGATGCAGTATCACTTCACCAAGGCCCGCAGAAACAGCTTTCCTTTCATTGGCAAATCCTAGTGAATCAACTAATATTTATCAAGAGCTTTACTAAGTACCTAGCTCCCAGCAAAGAGCTACAGAGCACTATTTTAAACAAATAAAAAAGAAGATAATTATTGGTAACTCAATTCTTGCCATTAAGCTGTTTTAATATTAATTACTGAACTGCTTATCCTTCTTCCTTCCTATGTCCATGGTAAGTGCTCAATAGGTTATTGATTAACTGATTCAGCTCTGGTGAGAGAACTGGAAGGAAGCATGTGAAGAATTTCTGTACTAGGTATGGAGGCTTCTGCTCACCAGGAAAATTCCTCTGAGGCATAAGGTAGTGCTTATTCCAGTATAAATTCGCCTCAAGCGTTCTGCTTCCATTGTGTATCAGTTTTCCATATGACCCTGGTCTGCAGGCAGTTAAAGAGAAAGTCTCCTATCATGACCTGAGACTGGGAGTCTCCCTGACATGTCTAGTGGACCTGCTCTGTTTCCTTACATGGCACCTTTTATAAGTGGCCCACACTACTTATTTTTTTTAGGATTTAGTTTTGGCCCACCGTGGTGGCACAGCATGGCAAGCTAGCTACAGCTGCTTCAGCGCAAGTTCGATCCCCTGCCCCAGAGGTGATCCACATGGCATGGCAGATCTCTCCTGTCTCACCCACTGCTCCCCTCAGCAGTGTACTTCATTGATCGGCCTGTTCTGCTCCCCACTCTTTCACTGGTGAATACTCTCAACCACCGCCCCCCCCCAACCCCCCGCCGTATCTCTGGTCTATAACCCAGTACTTATATGCATAAATAAACCTTTAAAAATATAAAATAGGGTGGTTACAGACAAGGTGACATCTCCCAAAGATCGTTCTCTGAACAAAGATAAGATCAGCTCCAAAATGTAACCTGGAAGTCATGTAGTCTTTCTAGGCCTCAGTCATCTCATCTGTAAAATAGGAATACTTTTGGACCTGCCTGAAAGCAGGAGGTTGAATGCCTTTGAAGAAGGTATGTCTGTGGATAACAGTACATTGTACTTGGAGTTTTGCTTTGAAAATTTCCTGTTCTATCTAGTAATGTAGGGGAAATTCACACAGCAGGTTAAGTTGCAGGGGTGCAAGTAAAACCCAGGTCTTCTAACTCATGGTCCAGGGTACTTTTCTCTACCCTACATGGCCTGGACAGAAAGTTATAGGCAACTCTCATCTCAAAACTGAAGAAGTTTAACCCGCCGGTGGCACAGAGGGTTAAAGCATAGCACCGCAAACTGGCCACAGCAGCTTCAGTCAAGAGTTCGATCCCCTGCTC
>NW_004568548.1:0-1399 GCF_000260355.1 Condylura cristata | reverse complement strand
AGGAATGTATATTACATACATAAAAATTCTTCTACCTGGCACTATCTTTCTAAAAGATAATTCAGGAATGTATATTACATACATAAAAATTCTTCATACTTTCTGACCAAGCAATTTCACCCCTTTATATTTATTCTAAAGACATTAGATGTCAGGGGGCTCCCTGTTGGAAGGGGTTAAGTTTCAGCACTATCAAGCTATCAGTAGCCACTGTGGCACAATTCTGATCCAACCAGGGAGGTGACCCATATGGCACAGCAGACCCCTCCTGTCTTGCCCAATGCTCCCCTGAAAAGTACATTTCAATAGATCTGCCTATTGTGTTCCCCATTCTGTCCCTGGTGAATCCTCTCATCCCTCCACACCTCTGGCCTACACCCCAGCTCTTATATGCATAAACAAATAAATCCCACCACCAGGGAAGCTCAGTATAAACTATTTCTTGAGCACTACTCATTTACTATGTGCCAGTCACAGGTCTATGTTTTGAGGACTTTATTGGAGGATGAGTCAGATTTCACCCTGATCCCTAGAATGTTAGAATCTAACTGGGGAAACACCTGTAATCATATAACTACAAGTATCATAAATACTCACAAGGAAAATTATAAGGTTTTATGAGAACATGTATCAGGCAAATATAACAGTTTGGGAAATCAAGAAAGGGAGTCAGGGAATAATTTTAACCACAACCCAAAGACTGAATGTGAGTTCTCCTTTCAAGAGGGGATAAGGAAAAAGTGAGGTTTGCATGGTTACCAGAGAGAAAATAAGATGCAAAGGTAATAAATGCAAGGAGTTATTTGTGGAATGAAAAAGCCAGTAATAGGGTCTTCCCTGAAGTCGCAATGGGCTAAAGAGCAGCACTATGAAGCTAGCCACAGCCACTTCAGCACAAATTCAAATCCGGGGCAGGGAGGTGACCCACATGGCGTAGCAGACCTCTCTTATCTTGCCTGCTGCTCCCCTCAGCAGTGTACTTCATCAATCTGTCTGTTCTGGTCCCCACTTTGTCTCTGGTGAATCCTCTCACTGCCCCTGCACCTCTGGCCTATACCACAGTTCTGTATGAATAAATAAATAAATCTTAAAAAAAAAAAAAGGCCAGTAATGAAATTATAGTAAGCAAGGGATAACGAAACTGAGGAGGTAGATGGAGTCTCATAATCACTGACTATAATGTGGAGAAAAGATTAAGAGTATAGCAATACAGGCCCTCCCTGGTGGCGCAGCGGGTTAAAGCACAGCACTGAGAATCTAAGGCTGCTTCCGCATGAGTTCAACCCCCGCCTGCCCCGGAGGTGACCACATGGCATGGCAGACCTCTCCTGACCCACCCACTGCTCCCCTCAGCAGTGTACTTCATCGATCTGCCTGTTCTGCTCCCCACTCTGCCTCT
>NW_004568547.1:0-1399 GCF_000260355.1 Condylura cristata | reverse complement strand
GCGGTGAGAGGCTTCACCAGAGACAGAGTGGGGAGCAGAACAGGCGGATCGACGAAGTACACTGCTGAGGGGAGCAGTGGGAGGGTCAGGAGAGGTCTGCCACGCCATGTGGTCACCTCCGGGGCAGGCGGGAATCCAACTCATGTGGAAGCGGCTTTAGATTCTCAGTGCTGTGTTTAACCCGCTGCGCCACCAGGGAGGGCCCCATGACTACAATTTTATAAAAGAATTTTCTTGCCTACTCTTAATTATTTCAAAATCATGTTATTTATATGACTTTATTACAGAAAACTATTCCCATTCAGCACTGAAAAAAACATGGTTACAAAAATCAATATGAAACATTTTTTGAACTTTGATATTTGACATAGTAGTTTGAATGTTGATATTTGACGTAGTAATCTGAATGTCAGAATCATATAGAAAGAGGGGGGGGGGAAATGAGTAGCATATCTACACTCTCCTAAAATATTTACCTATTTTGTGGCAGGATACCTGAAATTATCTGAGTCACTATATGGGGATTGGCTAGAAAGATTCTTTAGCGATTAACTTTTCTAGACCTTTTTTACTCTTGCTTTTTACCCTTTTCTTTTACTGAGTTGCCACTGGTTTACTACACTGTGTATGAACGAAGGAAACAGGTTCGACTCCTCAGATGTGTGTCACCATACCTCACCCACCATCCTAGAGCCCATAGTCCTTTACTCTAGACCACTGGGCCCTTGGGTACCCACCCCTTCTCAATCCCTCCTTATAACAGCCTCAAATCTGCAGTCATAGTTCTAGGGTTTGTTTTCAGATAAAAAAATAAACAAAAGAACTGACAAAATTAAAGCAAAACAAACCCTAGAAATGCCTTTTAAAAATTGGGGGGCCTCCCTGTGGTACAATGGGTTAGGACAGACTGCAAGCTGGCCACAGCTGCTGCAGTATGAGTTCGATGCCCAGCCCCAGTGGTGATCCACATGGCGCGGCATACCTCTCCTGACCTGCTCGCTACTCCCCTCAGCAGTGTACTTTGTTGATCTGCCTGTTCTGTTCCTCTGGCTTGTACTCCAATTCTGTATGAATAAATAAATAAATCTTAAAAAAAAAAAGATTTCTCCCTAAAATAAATAATAAAAGTTTTTTATTACACATGGTATATTAGTAATTCATTCATTAACCTAGTAATACAGATTTGCCTTTCTGACAAGGAGCCTAAACTGTAGAATAGAAACCTGCCAGTTCTAGGAACAAATAAACTTAACATTTTTTTTTTTAAGATTTATTTATTTATGCATACAGAACTAGGGTACAGGCCAGAGGTCAGGGGCGGCGAGAGGCTTCACCAGAGACAGAGTGGGGAGCAGAACAGGCAGATCAAGGAAGTACACTGCTGAGGGGAGCTGCAGGC
>NW_004568546.1:0-1400 GCF_000260355.1 Condylura cristata | reverse complement strand
GTGATTATCTCTTACTTGTTTTGCACACTCCCATTCCCCTGCTGGATGCCTCAGCTCTATAGTCATCTTGCATATTTTTTTTCCTGACCCTTTTTTCAGTTTCTTTATATTGCAGATATAAGTGAGACCATCCAATATTTCCTTTTTCTTCTGACTTAGTCTCTTAGCATAATCCCTTCCTGCTCCATCCTTACTGCTGCAAATAGCATGAGTTTATATTTATGATCACTGTATAATATTCCATTGTGTTCATATACCACATCTTCTTAATCCATTTATCTGTTTTTGGGGACATCTGGGTGGTTTCCATATCTTAGCTATTGTAAATAGTGTTGCAATAAATATAGGACTGTAGGTTTCCTTTCAAAATTAGTGCCTTTGTGTTCTATGGGTAAATTCATAGGAGTAGAATTGCTGGATGATAGGGTGGATACATAAAATGAATTTTTTAAATTGAAGAACAATTGCATTATCATTATGTTTTTAAAAATCCACATATATATAGATTGCCTTAAGTTTACCTCTGAAAGTCCAATTCTATCCTTTAGCATTCAGTCAGCCCCTTTGAACTGTGTCTGGATTTACTACCACCATAACCACTTCTCTTCTTCAAACCAGTTCAAATTCAAAAGCTTATGTGTTTCTCTGTTTTGTTTGTTTCTCTGTATACCATCTCTGAATGAAGTGCAATGTTTGCCTTTTATTATATGGCTTATTTTACTAAGCATAATAGGCTATTAGTCCATGGATATTATTGCAAATGGCAGGTTTTCACCTTTTCTGTAGTTCAGTAGTGTTCCATTATTCATATAAACCATATCTTCTTTATCCTTTCACCTGTTAACAGGCAGTTAAGTTGTTTCTCATTTTTTTTATTGTAAATAAATTTCAATAAGCAAGTGGCTACATTATCTCTTTGAATTAGTGTTTGAATATTTTGGAAAGTACAAAGTAGAGAATGATAATTTCTGACTTGAGTAACAAAATCACAATTTCAGTATGTTACAAATCTTTTTGTTATTCGTAGTATTTCTTGTTTATCTGGTAAATGTAATTGGTTATTATTCCTCCAGAAAGAGAACAGTTAACACTGACCCTACTAGTAAAGCAATTTAACATCAAATGGCTTTTGTGGTTTCCTCATGTGTTTTCCATGGTGGCATCCATAGGCACCAGCCCACCATTCCACATGTTAGCAAAACCAAGTGGCAACTCGGTTACTGTTTAACCTAACTACAGCATTAATGGCCTAGAGGAAGTTATTTAATTTTTGATAAATATTCAGGCAATATCTGATTGCAAAATTTATATGCTAACTGTAGAGGGTGTTAATATAATAGCATTAATTTACAGTGTGTCATTTTCTCTCTTTAGGTAACAGGAGAATGAATCTATTAAAT
>NW_004568545.1:0-1371 GCF_000260355.1 Condylura cristata | reverse complement strand
GAACTCATGCGGAAGTGGCTTTAGCTTCTCAGTGCTGTGCTTTAACCCGCTGCGCCACCGGGGAGGGCCTGTACTGCACTTTTTAACCAGCCACCTCTCTCTTAATACTAAAAGAAGATTTCAGCCCTAGCAAGATCTTTACTGTGATTTTTTTGATATAAAATTTCCTTTCAGACTTCTTTTTAACTGAACTAGTTTGAAGACAAACAATGTGTGCAACACAGTTGAGAAAATAACAGCTGTATTGATCAACATTTGAACTATTTTGACGATACAAATTTTATTTTTTTTCATACATTATATAATAACTATAGGTCATCTGTTAAGTAGGAAGTAAAAGATGAGGGGCTCTGAGCACATAGGTGAGATTCTAAGCTTTTGCTATAATTCATATCTTTCCCTCTTTCCTACCATAATGAGATGTAATAGAGGAAATCATAGAGATGACAAATGGAGACAAAGAAAGAAATTCTGTTGTTGTTTTATTAGGCACTTTATATAAATGAAAAAAAACTTAATTTCAGGGACAACTCACTCAGAAACTATTGCTATTTTGTTTGTTATAAAGAGGAAACACTGGGGTATAGAGAGATTAAGTCCCAGGTCTATTACAAAGAGCTGATAAAGTGGGCTTAATGCAAGATAAACCTGATGAAAGCTTGTATATTTTCTACCATAATTTTTATGGCATTCCATCTGATTGTTAAGTATTCAATATTTACAGCTAACATTTTGCCTGTGGCATCAGCCAGCAGGACATTTTACATCTCCTAAGTAGAATAATAGTGCCCCTAATCTAATAAATGTGATGGAAGATATAAGGGAAGATAACTCTGCTAACGAGACAAGTAGGATATCTGCATCTCACTCAAAAAGAATATTCTTGCTTTGTCTCCTACTGTTGTCTGAAGGGGTGACTTGCCTCTTGGGGGGCATGCTGGGGCTGGCAGGAACATGGTGCAGGTGATATGCTGTCTGCTCTGGTGGAAGCTCCTAGAAGGCTACAATACGGGGGTGTTTTCTCAGTTTTCCTTTTCTCTTGTCATGTACACTTGATACAAAGTTAGTTTTTTTCACATTTATAAAAGGGCTGCTACAGCTACAAATTAGCTGTTTCCCAAACATAATAAAAGGCACATATATTTATTTTTATATTTCAAACCACACAACAATTATGATTTCTCCTAGCTCATTTTTTAAAGATGAAAGAGCTTCGGCCCTCCCTGGTGGCGCAGCGGGTTAAAGCACAGCACTGAGAAGCTAATGCCACTTCCGCATGAGTTCCATTCCTGCCTGCCCCGGAGGGGACCACATGGTGTGGCAGACCTCTCCTGACCCGCCCGCTGCTCCCCTCAGCAGTGTACTTCGTCG
>NW_004568544.1:0-1347 GCF_000260355.1 Condylura cristata | reverse complement strand
TTCATCAAATGCAGTTTAGTTGATGCACTTCCTATATATTAATGTGAAAATAAAATGAATTGCCTTATCAATATACATGCCTTCTTTACATTTACTCCATAAGTCAGGATGACTAGTAGGCCTATGAAAAACATTTAAACAACAATTAAAAAAACAAACAAACTAAATTTTAGATTTTATTGAGTCTATCCTTATGTAACAAGCACTAAGCTAAGTTCTTTAGTAAAAAATTTTATGTAATCTTTAAATAACTCTTATGGGGTTTATCTTACTACAGCTGTAATAATTGAGAATATACGCAACATAACTCATAGATAATTAATAGGTACCAAATTTCAGCTTCAGTGAACTTAATTTAATTACTTAAATTAATTTAGAAAGTGACAGATTTGGGATTTGAACTACAGAATCAGGACACAAATATCAAGTGCTTAACCACTATTCATAATTGCTTCAGTAAAAGTAAGGTGAAAGCAACTAACAGACTGATTGATGGTTAGCAGTAGTTTTATAATAGTGAAGCTATGACTAACTGTGAATGAATTACAGATTTTATTTATTTATTTATTTATTTATTTATTTATTTATTTATTTATTTTTAGGTTTACTTATTTGTGCATACTGAACTGGGGTACAGGCAGAGGTGCAAGGGTGGTGAGAGGATTCATCAGAGTCAGAGTGGAAAGCAGGACAAGCAGATTGACAAAGTGCACTGCTGAGGGGAGCAGCTGGGGTTAGAAGAGGTTTGCCACGCCATGTGGGTCACCTTGGGGGTAACTGGGGATCGAACTCATGCTTCTTAGTGCTGTGCTTTAACCTGATGAGTCACCAGGGAGGACACACAGATTTTATTTTTATGGATTCTTTATTTCATTGTTTATCTGCACTGAGTTGAACTTTTTTTTAAGATTTATTTATTTATTTGTACATACAGAACTGGGATACAGGCCAGAGGCTCTGGGGCAGCAAGAGGCTTCACCAGAGAAAGTGTGGGGAGCAGAGCAATGAAGTACACTGCTGAGGGGAGCAGTGGGCAGGTCAGGAGAGGTCTGCCACACCATGTGGTCACCTCCGGGGCAGGCGAGAATCAAACTCATGCAGAAGTGGCTTTAGCTTCTTAGTGCTGTGCTTTAACCCACTGTGCCATCAGGGGGGCCAGTTGAATAATTTTCAAAACTAAATAATAGTCAATCAAATTTTCTGGGATGAGAAATTCATCTCAAGTTTATAAGAAAATATATTTAGAAACAATAGATAAATATAAAAATTAACTCAGCCATTTGGACCTATATTCACCAAGTTATTTATTCGAAGGTTACTCTGACATCCTGTAAACATTTTTTTTTT
>NW_004568543.1:0-1348 GCF_000260355.1 Condylura cristata | reverse complement strand
CTGCTTGGAACAGCCGGTTGCCAGTGCCTCTCGTCGTCGCTCTGCATTGAAATCCGTGAGCCACAGGCCCTCTGCCTCGGGGCAGGCTGCTGCACCCACGCCCCCACCCCCGCCCTTGGTGGTCGTTTGCGGGCCCCCCGCGCTCCCCAGGCTGCTTCAGGCTTGTGGGCGGAAGGGCCCTGGATGCCCTTGAGCTCTGTCCCGTCTCGCTGAGCTCCCGCGTCCCGTCTTCACGGCTGCGTAGTCGTCCGTGGCGTGCCGCGCGGCGTGGCGTTCGCGTGACACTGTCAGGGCGTGTGGGCTGTTTCTGGTTTTCAGCGACTGAGTGAAACGGCTGCAAACAATTGCTGCAAGTTTTGCACAGCAGTGCTCAACTTCACTGGGTAAATCAGCCCAGGAGCGGGGGTTTCAGGTCGCATTAGAGGTGCATTCGCTCTGTGATAGATCGCCCGCGTAGCGCCCCCCAGGGGTTAAGTCTCAGGGCCACCCCCTCAGTGCCCTGAGTCCATCCTTGGCAGGGAGTGGCCCACAGGAGCTGACCCTCCCCTGAGTGTTTTCCCCTAGGTCCACCTGCTCTGCTCCCCAGCCTGTCTCTGGGGAGTCTTGTCACCCCTGTATCTCTGTCCTGTGCCCCGTCTCTTTTACGCATAAATGAAAATAAATCTTTAAATAAAAAAAGAAATTGCCCAAGTAGATTTTCTAAGGAGAACGGTCATTTGACCTGGGCGCTTGCAGCGCTGGGGGTTTGCTGGTGCTCTGTGTTCTTGCCAGCACTTGGCTCTATCTTTTTTCTCTTTGAGCCATTCGTGGAGGTCTGTGGCCACATTTCGCCGTGTTTCGCTTTGTGTTCTCTAATGCTCAGTGACGCTGAACATCTTCCGTGTATTTACTTGCACCACACGTTGCTCCTCCTCAAGCCTCTGGCCACACTGGGGGCCCGGGCTGGGTCTGGAGCGCGGTTTGTCCAAGCGGCCCATTGTGCGGACACGGCCCTGTGTGGGCGGCGCCCTGGCGGGGTGGTGCCCGCCCTGTGGCATTCTGAGAGGTGTTTCGCTGGATGCCGCTGCCAGACTCTCCTCTCCAGCTCCTGCTCTCAGTATTTAAGTCTCCACCGAACGAGGTCACCCCCCCCCCCGATGTTTTATGACTGGTTACTGGCCCAGCCGACGGCCTGCTCGGCGTGGACGTCCACTGTGGTGTGGACATCCGCGGGGCCGGTTTTCTGCCCTTTCTCGGAGGTGCGGCTGAGAGCTGGCGGCGGCCTGTGCGTGCAGCCCCGGGCACCGGGGTGTCCGGTCAGCCGGAGCCTCGCCAGCGCCCCTCGCTGCGCCCCAGCTGTCTCCGGGTG
>NW_004568542.1:0-1348 GCF_000260355.1 Condylura cristata | reverse complement strand
CCGTGAAGGGCCGATTCACCATCTCCAGAGACAACGGCAAGAACTCGGTGTATCTGCAGATGAACAGCCTGAAGCCCGAGGACACAGCCGTGTATTACTGTGCGAGAGACACAGTGAGGGGAGCAGGTGTGAGCCCAGACACAAACCCTGCAGGGACAGGAGAGGGCTGGGCGGGTCCACTGGGGCGTGGTCAGGACACAGGGGCCCAGGACAGGGGGAGGCACAGCAGGCTGAGAGCACAGAGCACAGTCAGGAGCAGGTGCAGGGAGGGGCAGGGGCCTCCTGTCTGGGGCTCCCTCTGCAAGGCCTCAGCTCCCCAGGGGCCACTGCTCCTCTCTGAGAGGCTCCTGTTCCCCATATTCCTGGGGAGCTGACATGGGAAGGTGACACTGTCTGCTCATAGATGACACCTCTGTGTTGTCCTGCAGTTTTGTGGTATTCTGTATTATTTTTACAACCAGAGCACTCCTGACTGCTTCTCCCTGTGTTAAGGGTCAGATCCAGGTCCCCTGGCAGGTGAGGCGTCAGTCAGGCAGAAGCAGCACATAGGAGCACTGCAGCAACATCACCACTCCAGGTGCGGAAAATTGTTGAAACAGCAAAGTTCACAGGGGAGAAGGCCGGCCTCACCTGGGGGCCCTGTATGTGCTCAGTTTTTTCTAATTTCCCCCGAAACTAGAAATGACAAAGACAGACACTCCTCTGCTCCCCTGACAGCCCTGACTCCTCTGTCATGGACCCCCAAAGCCACTCCCCATGGGAACCCCCAGGCTCCTCCCTCCTGGGTTTGCCCTCCAATCACCTCCCCTGGACAACACCTGTGCCCCTGACCTTTCCAGTCCGGTCAGCATCCTGGACCCCGCTGCACCCTCTCAGCAGCACAGTCCTGCCCCAGCTCTGCACATGGCACAGAGCACAGCCAGGAGCAGGTGCAGGGTGGGGCAGGGGCCTCCTGCCTGGGGCTCCCTCTGCAAGGCCTCAGCTCGCCAGGGGACACTGCTCCTCTCTGAGAGGTTCCCACCCCCACATTCCTGGGGAGCCCACTGCCTATGGTGGCTCTCTCTCTTCACAGTGACACTCCTCATAGAGCAGATCCTAGCCCTGTTCCCAGTTACCTGCATTTCTTCTCAACTAGTCCCAGCAGATACAGTACTTACTAATAAAGAGGAATTATGAAAAGGGAGTAGTTTCTAATCTCACATGTAATGTTTTCCCTTGCTGGATGTCCTGCTGTTCTAGGTCTGGGAGCTTCGGGAAGGGCCTGGTCCCCTCTGCACACCTGGGCTCCCAGGTCCTGAGGGGTCACCTGACAACGTGCTGTTTGAGGACACTTGGCAGGAAGGTGCTG
>NW_004568541.1:0-1403 GCF_000260355.1 Condylura cristata | reverse complement strand
GATTTTCCAGGGGCAGGGACCTCCTAGTAATGGGAGGTGGAGCCCCATACATGATTTCAAAAGGCGTAAGTCCATGTACATATGGCGAGTTACGGGCCCGGAAGACAGCCAAAGGGAGGAGCGTCACCCAGTTACCGCCAGTCTATTGCCAGTTTTGACAAGGTCTCCTTAAGGGTCCGGTTCATCCTCTCTACCTGCCCAGAGCTCTGGGGGTTATACTCACAATGCAGTTTCCAATCCATCCCCATGGCTCGGGCCAGTCCTTGTAGTACCTTGCTGACGAAAGCCAGGCCTTTATCTGACCCTATTGTTTCCGGAACTCCATAGCGGGGAATGATCTCCTCCAGCAATACCTGGCTTGTCTCCTTCTTAGTTGGGAACGCCTCCACCCACCCCGAGAAGGTGTCTACTTAATACTAGCAAATACCTGTATCCAAACTTGCCTGGTTTTACCTCAGTGAAATCTATCTCCCAGTTCCTTCCCGGGACCCTCCCTCTCACCCGAGTACCTGTGTGTGTGGTTTCCTTTAGGCTAGGTCTCATCACCAGATAGCTCTTGCATTCCTCCACTATTTGCTTCGCTGTGGGGCCCTGGTGTCGCTATCTGCATATTCAGGACAAAGGGGCAATACAGGGAGCTCAGGTATGGGCAGATCCATGGCTGCTATGGTGACCGCACCTCCCGCTGACGTGGTGGCCACGCTGCGGGCCTCAGTGTCTGCTTGGCTATTTCTGACTGCCTCTGGGGTCCTAGCTGACTGGTGCCCTGGGACATGTATCACTGCCACCGCTTTGGGCTTCTCCACTGCTGCCAGGAGACGTTTCACTTCAGTCAGTTTCTTTAGCTCCTTCCCTGCAGCAGTCACAAAGCCTCTTTCCCGGTAGATGGTGCCGTGCACATGGATTGTGCCAAAGGCGTACAGGCTGTCCATGTAGATGTTTACACGCCTCCCTTCTGCCCGCTCAAGGGCCTCGGCCAAGACTATCAGTTCAGCCTTCTGTGCAGCCTTCTGCTGGCAAGGCGCTGCTCCAGACTACCTTCCCCTGTTGGTCCACCACAGCTGCCCCTGCTCTCTGTTCCCCGTTCAGTACGAAACTGCTGCCATCAGTGTACCAGGTCAACTCACAGTTTTGCAGTGGGGTATCCTGCAAGTCGTCCCGCACCTAGGTAACTTCTGCTAGAATCTCTGCGCAGTCATGGATTGGTGGCTGAAGATCATCTGAAGTCAGTAGCAGGGTGGCTGGGTTCAGGGTCACTGGGTCCGAGAAGGTGATCCTGGAGCCCTTGATAATGAGCTGAGCATTGGTCATCCATTTTCCCGGTGGCTGCCTTAAAATGCCCTCCACCGGGTGGGGGTGGTCACCTTTAAATTCTGCCCAAAGGTCAGTTTAGCCAAACTGAC
>NW_004568540.1:0-1378 GCF_000260355.1 Condylura cristata | reverse complement strand
CATCTCTGGCCTGTACCCCAGTTCTGTATGAATAAATAAATAAATCTTTAAAAAAAAAAAAAAAAAGGAGGTCCGAAGATTGGTAACACCTTCTAGATTTATAGCTATGCAGGAGTACTATGTGTGTAATTGGGGTGGAGAATACAAAAAATTCCCATCTTTGGGCCTCACCAATTATGTACCCACCTAGGTTGAGATCAGAGGGCTCTGAGAGAACCCCTGATTTCTAAATAGAGATACTGAAGAACATCTTCATCTCCCTTAAATTTCCCCAGGTTCCCCAGTACCTCTCACCTGGAGCTGTCATAGAAATTTCTGCAAAAGAGCTACTAATAGTGATGGCCTGACAAAGCAGTCCTAAGTTACAATCTCGAGAAAACAGTTCACTCAAAGAAAATTGTATGTACTGGCTTTCCCTGGTGATGCAATGGGTTAAAGTGCAGCACTATGAAGTTATCATAGCCACTACAGCATGAGTTCAATCCCCAGCCCCAGAGGTGAACGACATGGCACAGCAGACCTCTCCTGACCCACCCCCTGCTCCCCTCAGCAGTGTACTTCGTTCATCCGCCTGTTCTGCTCCCCACTCTGTCTCTGGTGAATCCTCTCACCGCTCCTGAACCTCTGGCCTGTACCCCAGTTCTGTATGCACAAATAAATAAATCTTAAAAAAAAAAAAAAAGATTTATTTATTTATTCGTACAGAACTGGGGTACAGGCCAGAGATGCGGAGGGTGAGAGGATTCACCAGAGCCAGAGTGGGGAACAGAACAGGAAGATCGACGAAGTACACTGCTGAGGGCAGCAGCTGGCGCATCAGGAGAGGTCTGCCTCGCCATGTGGATCTCCTCCGGGGCAGGCGGGGATCGAACTCATGTAGAAGTGGCTTAAGCTTCTTTGTGCTGTGCTTTTAACCTGCTGCACCACCAGGGAGGGCCCTGAACTTACATCCTTTTAATGGGTATGGATGAGAGAGATTTGCTAGGGCCAAACGAAAAGGAAAGAGCAGCTGACTCTAGACTGTCTAAGTGGTCCAAAGCTAATTCCACAGAAGCATGCCATTTTCTATTTTAGGAAGTAGCTATCAGATCAGTGTTAAAGTTCCCAGGTGTATGTGTTTGTTAGGGAATGGCTACAGGAGGATCAGAATGTATTATCCTGGAGATCAGATTTTACAAAGATGGTAAGTATGGGAAAAAGGATAGGGCAAGTTTCTGTGAGAAGAAAGACAGGAGAGTGGGGTAAAAGGAGGTCCGAAGAGGCCCTCCCTGGTGGCGCAGCGGGTTGAAGCATTGCACTAAGAGGCTTGAGCCAATTCCACATGAGTTCGATCCCCGCCTGCCCCAGAGGTGACCACATGGCGTGGCAGACCTCTCCT
>NW_004568539.1:0-1407 GCF_000260355.1 Condylura cristata | reverse complement strand
ACCTCTTCCTTCCCTCTTCCAGCACTTCCTCACAGCACCAGCGTCTCCTCTGTGAGGAGCACTGGCAAGCCATTGGTTTAACTGGCATCCTCTCTCCTGCCCGCTTGCTCTTTCTGTTGCCTCTCCTTCCCCCTTCCCTGGCCCTTGCTTCTCCAGGCCTCCTTAGCTTTTCATTCTGGTCCCCCGTTGTTCCTGCCTCTGTCCTCCCTCCTCCCTAAACCTGGAGCTTCCTCTCACTCTACCTCTCTTGCCGTAGCCAGTGATGGACGGAGGGACTACCGGCAAGTCCAGTCAACTCTGGCCAGCCTCGCGAGGGTCACCAGCACAGCGCTTTCACATCCTAGGTGAGGGCCTCATCAAACTCATCACAGACATCACTGTCCCCTGGCAACTTCTTATAAGTGACACGAAATCAAGTGACTAACAGCCATGAGTGGCAGTGACAGGGCCACGAGGTTCCAGGGTGGGCTCCATGGGGGACATGTCACGGGCCTTTGGCCTTCTGCCATCCAGCATCCTCCTTGGGGAACTGCCTTCCCTTTCACCTTCGTAGCAACGACCTCTTCACTGTTGGTGACCTTTGGGACAGTCACTTAAGCTGTGCTGTCCTGCACCAGCCAGGGTGTGGATGGAAGTTTGATCAGATGTCGAGACCACGGCATCTCATAACAAACACACCCACGTGGCCCAAGGACCCCCCCCACGCCCCCACCCCCGCTGCCATGGACTCTTGTGGACTCTTGCTCCTGCTCCCAGTTCCCCAGAAGCACCTTTGTTCATGTCTTTCACTCCTTCTCTTTTCTTTTCCCTCCCTCTCCTGGTCCTCAGTCCCGGCTGGATCCTTCTTGAGAAGACCAACCGCAAAGGACAGACAGGATGGGCGGAGACAACGATGACAGGGTATGGAAAGTGGGAGGCGGAGAGATGAGCGGCCTCTGAGTCGGCTGACATAGCCGTGCTTCCTCTTAACCTGCCGTGAGGAGACCGCAAAGCAGTGGGCCCTGACCCCCTCAGATGGCTTTCAAATTCTGTCATCTGAGAGTGGCACTCACTCCTGCAAGCTAGGGATGACGGTGGGGCTGTATAAACTTCACGATTGCTACAGGGTAGTTAGCAACCATTTAGACACCAAAAGCCCTTCCAGCTCCCTGCAGCCAGGCGAATGCTCTCCCCCAATCCTTCGGTTTTGCCGGGACAGTCTCTCTCTGGAGGGGTAAAACAGCAGATTTAAGATCTCTGGAAACCGGGCTTGGGGAAGGAAGGCACGCAACGCAGGAATGTGAGTCAGAAATCTGCACAGAGGGCCAACCCCTCTTCTCAGTCCCACGTCGGCACACAAACTGCCACCACCTCACCTTTTCCCACACACAGACGCAGGGCGTGCTCCCCTAGGAAGTCTCACCATCA
>NW_004568538.1:0-1409 GCF_000260355.1 Condylura cristata | reverse complement strand
TGCATATAGAACTGGGGTACAGGCCAGAGGTGCAGGGGCGGTGAGAGGATTCACCAGAGACAGAGTAGGGAGCAGAACAGGCTGACTGACGAAGTACACTGCTGAAAGGAGCAGCAGGTGGGTCAGGAGAGGTCTGCTGCACCATGTGGATCACTTCCGAGGCGGGGATCGAAATCATGCTGAAGTGGCTTTAGCTTCTTAGTGCTGCGCTTTAACCCACTGCGCCACTAGGGAGGGCCTGTCTTCTATTCCAACATGTCAATAATCATCTATGAGCGTTCCAATTTAAATAATCTGTTGTTGGCTTAAAATATTATTTGCAAGAGTTTCAGATTGGTTTTTAGAATAAAAAATTGTTTTCTCTTAGATTACAATCAGCCAATGGAAGATAGGAACCAGACAGCTGTGACTGAGTTTCTCTTCTTGGGCCTCACAGATGAGCTTCCTCAGCAGATGGTCCTCTTCACCGTTCTTCTCTTTGTCTACATGGTCACTCTGGGTGGCAACTTGGGGATGATCACACTCATATGGATCAGCCCCAGGCTCCACACGCCTATGTATTTTTTTCTTAGCCACTTGTCCTTTGTAGATATTTGCACCTCTTCTTCCATTGCCCCCAAGATGCTGTGTGATATCTTTGTGGAGAAGAAAGGCATCTCGTTCATGGGTTGTGCTGCACAGATGTGGTTTTTTGGTCTGTTTGTGGCAACAGAATGCTTCCTCCTGGCTTCCATGGCATATGATCGGTGCATGGCCATCTGTAAACCCTTGCTGTATACTCTCCTCATGTCCCAGAGGGTCTGTGTGCAGCTGGTGGTCGGACCTTACGTCATGGGCTTTATTAGCACCATGACTCACACGGTTCTCACCTTCGCCTTACCCTTTTGTGGTCTCAATATTATCAACCACTTTTTCTGTGATATTTCCCCACTGCTCTCTCTAGCCTGTGCAGACACCTGGAGCAATAAGTTGGTGCTTTTCATCTTGGCGGGAGCTGTAGGCGTCCTCAGTGGCCTGATAATCCTGATATCTTATGTTTGCATCCTGGTGGCCATCCTGAGGCTGAAGAGTGCTGAGGGGAGGCGGAAGGCTTTCTCCACCTGCTCCTCTCACCTGGCAGCTGTGTCCATTCTGTATGGCACTCTTTTCTTTATCTATGTTCGTCCTGGCTCAGGTTCCTCCCTGGATCTCAATAAAATGATTTCTCTATTTTATACCATGGTGATCCCCATGTTGAATCCTCTCATCTATAGCTTGAGGAATAAGGAGGTGAAAGATGCATTCAGGAGGAAGTTTGAAAGGAAGAATTCCGACAGGTAAAGTAGAACTCTCTTTGCGTTGTGTTCCTCCATCTGCCACAGAACACACTGTCAAAAGCACACTAGACAAGAAGACAGAGGCTGTAGGTG
>NW_004568537.1:0-1349 GCF_000260355.1 Condylura cristata | reverse complement strand
GGTGGCTGCAGGTCCAGCCCGGCCCGGCCCTGCCCTGCCCAGCCCAGCCCCGCGCGGGCGGCACGATGTGAGTCGCCGAAGAATCGAGCGTCCCCCGGCTCCCAGCTCCGCGCCGCGCCGGCGCCAGCATGCGCTAGGAACGTAAGTTCAGTCCCCGCCGCCGCGCCCCAGACTCGCGCTGGCCCCTCCGGCCGCCGGCCGCTGCTGCGCTGCGCAGCCAACCCGGCTCCTGCGGCCGGGGGACCTGTGGGGACCGTGAGCACTCCGCGCACTCCAGCCCGACGCCCCGGACCTCTTGCCGCGGCGGATTCTTTTGGGACCCCAGTGGGCCCCTTCCAGTTCTGCAAGGCGCGTCCCGCGGTTTCTTTTGTTCCTCTCCCCCGCGCTCTCTGCCCTTCCCCGTGCCTCGGTTTCCCTTTCTCCCTCGGCGTCCTCCCTCCGCCGCGTCCTCCCGCATGGGCTGTTTATTTCTCCCCTCCGCCTCCCCCTCTCGGGTTCGCTGCCCTCTGCTTCAAAGCCAGAACCAACAAAAATCAGTTTCTCCCTCTCGGGGGTCTGCCTGCATCCCCACCCTCGGTTCTCTGTCTCTCTCCCTCCAGCCCCCCCTCACCCCATTGTTGTTAGACCCCAGGAGTGCGTGGCGCAAACTTACGAGCCCCCCCTGCTCCCCTCTTCGCCCCCGCCGGGCTGCCCACAGAGGTGGCGGAGTTCCTGCTGCCCACTGTCTCGCCGACCTTCGGGGTCGGGACCGTGGGGGCAGGGGTGCTGGGTCGAAGGACCCGGGGCGCCCCAACAACCCGCAGTTCCCCGCTCCAGGTCCCCAACTCACACTGGGGTCTCGGAAAGTGGGTGAGTGTCTGGGAGATAAGACACATTGAAGAGGGGGAGGGGTGCGCCAGGGTGGGGAAGACCCTAGTCTTCAGGCCAGAGTGGAGGGGGCAGAAAAGCCGTAACCCCCAGTTAGGGAGTGGGGGGCGGTGGTAGAAGCACCGGCGGAGACAGACACCGCCTTCACTCTCGGGCTTAGCGGGAAGGGGACAGTGTCGGGCCGGTGGCCAAGCTCAGGTGGGCCGTGGGCAGCATACGCGCACCCACTCGGGGAGCGGGTGTCAGTGGCAGATCGGCGTGGACGCCGCGCGCACTCCAGGCACGCCCCGCGGGGTTGGGCGCTAGTTTCGCGGTTTCCTCTGCACCTTTCCCCGCCCCCATTGGGCGCAGAGCCTGGGGCTCCCGCCGCCGCTTAGCGGTTGGGGGTGGAGGGCTTGGGTGTGGCGAGGTGAGGGGGCGGGAATGGGTTTCAACCCCAGGGACCTGGACAGCCGGAGCTGGAGCCCTGCGGAGGCCCAGAA
>NW_004568536.1:0-1411 GCF_000260355.1 Condylura cristata | reverse complement strand
CATGCGGAAGTGGCTTCAGATTCTCAGTGCTGTGCTTTAACCCGCTGCACCACCAGGGAGGGCCTATTTCCCCTTTATTTCTAAGAAAACAATTAGTACCCTATATATATTCCCTCTAATTTCCTTGTACTTATTCTTTTTAGTATCCCTTTCATAAGGCTTTAGCCCACACCATTTCACCAAAACTTCATTATCAAGCATATTCATGATCTCCATATAACTGATTCCAACAGTCAATTATCTCTCCTTTTCCCTTCATTAAGGTAATTTGGGTTCATGCACCATATCTGATATAGGGGATGGATTCACACCTCTTCATATGTGTGCTACCCCCGCACCATCCAAAGGCCTTCTTGGACCATTGTGCTGTCTCCTCCTTCGTCCCACCCCAACATCCCTTATCAGCCGCAATCTAGCCATATTTCTATGTTTTGTTTTTTTTTTTAAAGATTTATTTATTTATTCATATAGAACTGGGGTACAGGCCAGAGATGCGGAGGGTGAGAGGATTCACCAGAGACAGAGTGGGATGTAGAGCAGGCAGATCGAGGAAGTACACTGCTGAGGCGAGCAGCGGGTGGGTCAGGAGAGGTCTGCCACGCCATGTGGTCTCCTCCGGGGGCAGGCGGGAATCGAACTCATGCGGAAGTGGCTTAAGCCTCTCAGTGCAGTGCTTTAACCCGCTGCACCACCAGGGAGGCCACAAAGTGCACTTTTAATTAATACAAATATAAAAATTAAGAGATGATATCATTTAACGTGTTGTTGCAATGGGCTACATGTTCTACAAATGTATATCTAAAAATGCTTTTTACTTCTTAAAAGTAACTACCCCAATTGTGAGAATCTAGGTGAAAACACTAGAACTCTGTAAACAATTAAAATGCAGAAACGATTCTTTTCAACAAATTTCAGTGTAACTGCAGAAAAATAGGACACTCCCTGGTGGCGCAACAGGTTAAAGAACAACACTATGAAGCTAGCCACAGCCTCTTCAGCGTGAGTTCTATCCCCAGCCACCAGGATGACCCAAATGGCATGCAGATCTCTCCTGACCCTCCCGCTGTTCCCCTCATCAGTGTACTTCGATGCCTGTTTACTCCCCCACTCTGTCTCTGGTGAATCCTCTCACGGCCCCTGCACCTCTGGTCTGTACTCCAGTTCTGTATGCATAAGTATATAAATCTTTAAAAAATATTGATGTTGTGGCCCTCCCTGGTGGCGCAGCGGGTTAAAGCACAGCACTGAGAAGCTAAAGCCACTTCCACATGAGTTCGATTCCGCCCGCCCCAGAGGTGACCACATGGCGAGGCAGACCTCTCCTGAACCCCCAGGCCCTCACCCTGCAACCCTCAACAGTGTACTTTGTCAATCTGCCTGTTCTGTTCCCCACTCTGTCGCTGGTGAATCC
>NW_004568535.1:0-1398 GCF_000260355.1 Condylura cristata | reverse complement strand
GTGCAGAACAGGCAGATCGACGAAGTACACTGCTGAGGGGAGCAGCGGGCGGGTCAGGAGAGGTCTGCCACGCCATGTGGTCTTCTCCGGGGGGCAGGCGGGAATCGAACTCATGCAGAAGTGGCTTAAGCTTCTTTGTGCAGTGCTTTAACCCGCTGCGCCACCAGGGAGGGCCAGTCAAGTCTCTTTTTAGCACTCGAACATCTTTAACAATTCCCTAATATATCCATACAACAGTATCAGAGTTAGTGAGGCCTCCAGTGTAGGGCTTTCAGCACTACATAGCCATCGTTTTGAAACAGGGCTCCCACTCAAGGGCTATAACCATCTCTATACAATAGGAGGCCAAAGTGGGTCAACCAGCAGTGCCAAAGTAGAAGTCAAGTCACTTTCTATCTGTTCTTACCCACTCACACAATGGCAAAACACCTCACACTCAAAGAACAACAGTGGGTTTCTTTTACAAACAGTAGAAAGAAAGAGCATACTGCAACCATGAGTGGCTGGCTATCTCACTCTGGAGGGTGTCCACCAGAAGTAAGCAGAGTATCAGTCACCCTCAAAAGTGCTGAACAACACTGGCCAGTAGTGATGGCCACCACTGGTCTCCAGGAGTGCTGGACAGCACTGGCTGTCACTGGGAGTTTGTGTCAAACACCAAGAGTTACAATTCTTTGTAAGCTCTTGGACCAAACCATTAATGAGCCCCCTTTTGAGACAGCAGGCCTGAACTCCTGTTGGGCTATGTTGGAGACAGGACTAGAGGCAAGTGCAGCTGCCCTGTCCCTGCAAAGTTCTTCAGCTTCTCTTCCTTCCTTGGAGGTGGCTGTTCAATGCATTCTCTTTATTCCCTGGAGGTTGGCTACTGGCACATCTTCTTTCTTCTTTCATTGGAGGCCAGGAACAGTCTCTCTTCATCTCCCTCGGGTTCTGCCTTACATCCTTCTTCACGGCCCCCTACCTACAAGTCTCACTGGACCATTTTCAATCCTATGGCTGATGGGACCACCTAGTACCATCAGCTCATAGCTCACACCCTGTTGGATCCTCCGATGATCGAGGAACAAAGAATAAAAGGGCACTTGGTGCCTGTAAAGATCCAACCTTCCCTGATCTCAAGTCAGCTGCAGGGGCTGGGCTGTGAGGATACACAGCCAGAGCTGGCCTGTGGTAGAGCAGCAGGAGAGAGAAGGAGGCTGCTATTCCTGCTGCCAGCTCCTGCTGTGAGGTGGCTCCCACCACAGAGGCAGAGTTCGGTTTCAGCTTTATTTGTTTAGCATCTATTTTGTGTGCTTTCTGTTTTTGATGGGCTCCTTTATTTTTTTTCTACTTTTGACGTGTACTCTTCATAGATGGTTAATTAAGAATAAATCTGAATATGGTTAAATTGAAAAAAAA
>NW_004568534.1:0-1413 GCF_000260355.1 Condylura cristata | reverse complement strand
TCACCGCCCCTGAGCCTCTGGCCTGTACCCCAGTTCTGTATGAATAAATAAATAAATCTTTAAAAAAAAAAAAAGTAAATTACAGATTACATTAGGTGGTGATAAATGCAATGGAGAAAAATAAAATAGCGAGAGGGACTGGGGTAGGATAAGTTTTGATATTTTAAGTGGGATGATCTCAGTCTACCTCAGGTCTTTATTTAACCTTAATCACTAAATAAGGCAAATGGTGTTTCCTTTTTAGAGATGAGGAAATTGAGGTTCAATTGTGATATATTTATTGTCTCATAGTTAGTAAATGGTAGATCTGAAATTTAAACTTGAAAACATAGTTCTTTCTATTGGCATGTTATTCTCACATGTTTCAAACATTACAGCATGTCGAAGTTAGTGATGCACCTTTAAAGTTTAATATATTTAAGGAAAAGAAATTAGAATTTTCAATATGAAAGAAGAAACGCAAAGGGGAAAGTTCAGTAATCCAGGAAGACATCAACATCGGTACTCAAGAAAACCCCCCCTTTTTTTAATGAGAAAAATCTTTTTTTTTTAATTAAAGATATATTTATTTAACTTGGTGATGGGAAACCTGCGGGGATTACAATTGAGATGGAAAAAAATGTACAAAATGATGTAAACATAAACTGTCATAAAATAAAAAAGTTAAAAAAAAGAGATTTATTTATTTATGTACACAGAAGTGGGGTACAGGCCAGAGGGGCAGGGGTGGTGAGAGGATTCACCATAGCCAGAGTGGGGAGTAGAACAGGCTGATCCACGAAGTACACTGCTGAGGGGAGAGGTCTTCTGGGCCATGGGGGTCGCTTCTGGGGCAGGGATTGAACTTGAATCGAAGTGGCCACAGCCAGCTTTACAGTGCTGCCCTTTAACCCACTGCACTGCCAGAGAGGGCCGGAAAAACCTTTTTTTTCTGTCTGGTAAGCTTTTGAATGAATTTTGAATGAATGAGGCACTGAATCTCTTCCCTTGTGTATTCACTAAGTGCTTAATAAGCATTTTCTTCGGCTGATGCACAGTGGTAAGTGCTGAGAGAGAAGACAGTTCCTCCAAAATTAGCCCACAGTTTTAGAGGGCCATGAAAGAAGGAAGAGGGAGCTTCCAAAGTCAGAGAGAAACTCTTAACCAGCAGCATTACAGTGTGTGCTTAATTTGGCTAAATGTCAAATGCAAGTTCATACATACACAATACTCACACAGAGGTAAGTCTTCCTGCACCTACATTAGACAAAAAATGGAAAAGCATAGAGATGACCCCCCACCCCTGCGTGACTCATCTTCCCCCACTCCATGGGACTGTGACAGGAACCTTGTCATATAAGGAAGACTTTTTTTTTTTTTTTTTAAAGATTTATTTATTTGTGCATACAGAACTGGGGTACAGGCCAGAGGCTC
>NW_004568533.1:0-1408 GCF_000260355.1 Condylura cristata | reverse complement strand
AGTCTGATCATTCTTTGTCAATGAATCGTTAATGGTACTGGCTACTTGCACAGGTAATGTCACTTTTGCTTACTTTTTCCATGCCAAATGGCAACTACAGTGATAAAAGAGGAGAATGCCTAGCCACTACTAAACATGCTTCCTTGCCATATTTCTTTGACAGACAGCAGTTACCCAAATTTTTCATTAGTCAATTTTAAGATAGTTTATCCACTGGTCTCTGAACTTAAGAGACAAAAAAAGCCAGCAATAGGAAATAAAACAAAAAAAAAAAAAGCAAATCTTTTTGCATGTGCAAGAGCAAATAACAAAGAATGAGTACATATTTTTTCTTCTCACTTGTCCACTGATAATTATTACTGTCGATCCTTGTAATCAGTCCCAGAGAGAGTACACCTGTTCCCAGGCAAAGAGTATAAAATTTTTACTGGGTCAGAACCTATTTCAATTCCTGGTGCCAGCCACCTGCTGCCACAAGTGCAAACCAAAGGTCTTTGATGCAAGAACAAAGGGAAATCAGTTAACACAGAGGAGAGTGAGTCAGAGAAGTAGCAGGTTAGAGGGTGGGGAGGAGAGCCGCTGGTCCAGGGCTAGAGGGACACTTGGAGATACAGGCAGGGCAGCAGAGACCTGCTGAGCTCAGGAGGTTTTCCTGCCCTGATGGGCACAGGTTGTGGGAGGCATGTGTTGTGTGTGGGGGGTGTGAATTCTCATTGTCCAGTCAGTGGCTACTTACCACATCAGCTCCAAGAAAAAAGAGCAAGCTTAACTCATTTGGAGGCTTTAAAACAAGGCCACTCAGTTCCCCCCTCACCAATAGCGCCATGGCTTTGTAGTCTGAGCCAGGGGTCAGACAAGGTGCAGGGACCATTTCCCCCTGTTTAGGGGTTCACCCCATTTGCCCCAGGTTGCTCCAACACAGACACTGCCCTTTTGTGGGAAGAAAAATTCTATTTTTAGTTTGGAAAAAAATGTGTTTATAATGCCTATAAACAAAGGGTGTGTATATTTGTGTCCCTAAGCTCATCTGTGACCTTTTTTTCCCTGTTTCCTGCTTTGAAATAGATTCATATTTTAAAGGTCACAAGGAATCTCCAAATTCTGGTTTGTTTGTTGAATCAAAGTCAGAAAACAGATTAGAAAATTTTGTGGTGACTAAAGACATTTACTTTATTGACTGCTGTCTAACAGGATAATAGGAAGAATATAGCTTATTGGATCTGTTTGAAATGAACTCCTTTTATTTATTTGGTAAATAGCTTGTAAATGATCAGCAAAACATGATGTCTCCATAAGTTTATGTTTTCATTTACATAATGAAATGTCATAAATTAACATAAAAAGCTATTTTGGGATGCATAAAAACACCAGAAATAATTTTCTTTGCCAATGGATATTTGTGAAAAAG
>NW_004568532.1:0-1371 GCF_000260355.1 Condylura cristata | reverse complement strand
CTCCCCTCAGCAGTGTACTTCGTGGATCTCCCTGTTCTGCTCCCCACTCTGTCTCTGGTGAAGCCTCTCGCCACCCCTGAGCCTCTGGCCTGTGCCCCAGTTCTGTATGCACAAATAAATAAATCTTTTAAAAAAATTAACACCATTTCATACTGTCAAAGAAAATGGAAGAAAACAAAAAAAATGGAAAGACACCCCATGTTCATATATTAGAAAAATTAAAAAATGCTAACATGGGCTAACATGGCACAGCGGGTTAAAGCACAACACTAAGAAGCTTAAGCCACTTCCACATAGTTGGATTCCCGCCTGCCCCGAGGAGATCCACATGGCGAGGCAGACCTCTCCTGACCCGCCCGCTGCTCCCCTCAGCAGTGTACTTGGTCCATCTTCCTGTTCTGCACCCCACTATGTCCCTGGTAAATCCTCTTACCCTCCGCATCTCTGGCCTGTACCCCAGTTCTGTATGAATAAATAAATAAACCTTTTTTTAAAAAAATGCTAATATGATCATAACACCTAAACTAATTTGTAGATTCAACATCTTAAGTATCAAAATCCCAATAACCTTTTTCAAGGAAATTGAACAATTATAAAATTTGTATGAAACCACAAAAGACTCTGAATATCCTAGGACAACTCAAGAGAAAAGAAGAAAATTGTTGGTACCATACACCCCAACTGCAAATCATACTATACCGGGATAGTAATCAAAACAGTAAGGTACTGGAACAAAAACAAAATCACAGACCAGTGGAATAGAATACAGAGCCCAGAAATAAACCCATGCAAATATGGCAGTTAATCTTTGAAAAGGAGTCATCACCAAACAGAGGAGGAAAAAAAAAACCTTTTTAACAAGGGCTCAACAGGGTTAAGCACAGCACTCTGGCTATCACAGCTACTGACGCATGAGTGAAATTATTTCAGAAAGTAAAAGTTAATGGACAGTTTCACTTGTCTGAAGAATATTAATAACCAAAGAAAACAAACTGGCAAACAATTCTTAGACTATGAAAAGTGCACTGGTTACCAGAGGAAATGAGTAGTGGAAGCCAAAGGAGACAGCAGGGAAGTGAAAGTGATAGGACAGTGGCACTAGAACTTTGATAGGATGCGTGAAGCAAGTGCACATATTGACATATGAAACTGTACTCCCAAAATTATATAGTTATGTAAGAGATTAGCAAATTAATAAAATTTGAGAAAAATTAATACGATTTGAGAGGTGACATTGGCAACAGGAAGGAAATGCATTCTTAGCAAAGAAACATAATTACATGTTACCATTTGTCCTGAGGAGATCAGAAATTATTGGGACAAGTGTCTGTTGCTCAGAGGTTTGGTTCTTCAAGACACCTTTTTTTTTTT
>NW_004568531.1:0-1417 GCF_000260355.1 Condylura cristata | reverse complement strand
TAATTGTCTGACAATGTACAGATTTCAAATGTACAGTGTGTCCATCTTTGAAACACCCTCATAAATTCATTTACATAATTGCACATAGAATATTCACAATTGGAAAAAAAACTGGGCTGGGGTGTAAAGTATAAAGGGAGGATTCAGAATGAGCTTGTGACATTTGGTTAAATTATTGCTGTTCCATTTTCTATAAATTACTTTGCTAATTACTGGAATGACTATACATTGTATGTTTTTGAGTATCTTTATGCATATTTTACAAGTGTATTATTATCTCTTCTCCAAATAGTTGGCATTGAGATAAAAACTAATTTTTTTACATTTTATTTGTATCAAACTTAGGGCAAAAGTAAAATTCCAGATTGCATTCCCAGATGTTTATAACTGATATGGAAAATTACATTAGAAATTCAGTGTAAAACAGCAAATTTTAATAAAGCCAGCCATCCTTCTAGAGAAAACAATAAGCAATACCTTTATGGACTATCGAAAGGACTAACTTTCTCTTCACCTTCCAGTCATGTCCTTCACACAGAGAAGCAAAGCAGAGACAGACTAATGAAACATTCTGAAACACATTCACTTCCATTTTCAAGTGGAGTTAATGGGCACAGAATGACAACTCTCCTTGTCCCTAATCTTTAGCGTGCCAGGAATTAGTACGTGTCATTGCCAATGTCCTTTCTTTAAACTCCATTTTTCCACTGGACAGATTTGTTAGCTGATGATGATTAGAAAAATGATCTCGAATGAAGGTGCTATCTGTTGGACGAGGAACTGAGATCATGGACAGGTGCATTCTGAGGATCTAAAGCTGTTAGCTGGCTTCCAAATTATCTCTGCATTTTACAGTTATTCAGCAAATCACTTTTCACAATAAATAGATCCCTTGTGCCACTTTAAAAGGCCGTGGCATTCACTTTATTCCATTTCAAGGAACAGGAGCAGCTTGTTGACTAGATGAAAAAGAAGTTAGCTCTGCAAGAGGCTGCTTTTACCCTCCATTTATACGGTTATTGGAAATTTCATAGTAATGATCTCTGGGTATATTTTTTAAATATATATTACTTTTAAAATCTAATGGGTAGCAACTTCCTTCCTCCCCTCAAGGAAATCAATTTGGGATAGTTGTATACTACATATCACATACACACGCTTTGTTTGAAATTTACTATGAGACTTCACTCCATTCCTTTCTGTTGCTTGCCTCTTGGCAGTTTGTCTATAATACATAGCTTCAACTCCCTAAGGTGCTTTTTTTTTTGCTAGTTGACTACCTCTAGAGCTTTCTGTCATCCTGAAGCTACCAAGAAAATCCAAGCAAGAAAACTGTATTTTATCCAACTTGTCATAGTCTCTGTTTCTGGAGTCAGGGGTGTGTGTGTGTGTGTGTGTGTGTGTGTGTGTGTGTGTG
>NW_004568530.1:0-1379 GCF_000260355.1 Condylura cristata | reverse complement strand
GCAATATAAACCTCATCACAGTTTCTTGACAGCAGCACCCAAGGCAGGTTCTGTCCAACATCAAGTAACTGGTACCCCTGAGAAATTTAGACAAGAGTACATTTTTTTTTTTTATATAAATCAGTTGTAAACAACCAAGGAAGAAAAATACCAAAACTAGCTCTTTGGGAAGGCATTGCTAGAAAGGAAACATTCTTTCATTTAAAAACTTATTACTATTGAGATTCTTGAAACTTAAAACAATGGTAAATCTGGGGTTGTATAAAACAGGGAAAGATAGATATCCTCCAAAGATTTTGTATTAAGTGCTAAAAAAATTATTTTATACAGATAATTCAACTTTCAGATATCATCCTCCATATTCGGGGGAGGAGAAAGCAGAAGGAAGCAGGAGGCAGAAGAAGGAAGAGGAAGGAAAAAGGAGGAAGAGGAAGAAGAGAAGGAATAAGGAAGAGGAGGATGGAAACAAGAAACCTCTATAACAAGCACCAAAACTATTCCAGATAAAGCTCACAATCACAACAAAGCCACATACAACTTAGTAGCAATAAACACCAGTGTCACTAGATATTCTTCAAATATGAGGATTGTACATAAGAGACATAAGTATATTCATGACCTGGATTCTTTCTCCATAAACCTTCATTTGCTGTGGTATTACCATATCTACTAAACCCTATATAGTAGGATTTTGATCATTTTTGTTACCCAAGAGTGAGCACATTGTCAAAATACTTTTAGTATTTATAGCAATTGGAGAACTATCAAAAACATCAATTGTAAGATATAAAGAACATCTCTTAATAAGACTTTGTATTTTTATAGAGGGGAAGATATGTAAAAACTTACATCAATGCATATAATAAATATTAAGAGCTGTAAAAATACTTAAAATTCTGATATAATTTCTCCATACCACAAAGTTCATCAAAGATTGCATATATGTGAACATATTTACATATAAAAACACAAATTTTCTTCAAAAGACAACATGAATAGTTGGGAGAATTCAGAAGATATTTTACAATATACCTTTCATTCTTTTCTAATTAGAATCATATTTAGGTATTAGCTATACAACATTAAGTAAATAAAAATGGTAATAATTCTCTTAAATTTTCATTATGCTATCCTCATTGTCATTTTAGCATGTACATATTAATCCATATGCTAGGAGTTTTGCTTTGAATTTTTTATGTTCATTAAATAAGGTAGAAACAGTTGTCCCCCTTTTTATTTGTGCACACAGAACTGGGGTGCAGGCCAGAGGTGCAGGGGCAGAGAAAGGATTCACCAGAGACAGAATGGAGGACAGAACATACAGATGGAAGGAGTACACTGCTGAGGGGAGCAGCGGGCGGGCCAGGAGAGGTCTGCCG
>NW_004568529.1:0-1379 GCF_000260355.1 Condylura cristata | reverse complement strand
AAAAAAAAAAAAAAAAAGCAAAGCACTGCTTAAGGTGGAATGGACATAAGGAGCTGAAATACACACCTCCTCCAGTTCCTGGAAAACAAAGATGAGTCAAACAGAAGCTTGATTTCACACAAGCTCCTCCTCGCTTGTCAAACATTCCCAGACTCAGCCGTCTGTCCCCACGTCACCCACCATCCACAGCGCCCAGCCACTAGCTCCTTCTGAGTTCATGCAAAGGGGAAGATTTGCACGGGGAAGCTGAAAGTGGGCCATACTGGGTGATTTTGGCACTAGAGGGCAGGTGAGTATAGAAGGAAAAGCAGAGAAGTTTGGGGAAAGCACAGCAGGAGTTCAGAGGCTCTGAACCTGACCTGTACAACCTGCTTTGGGCAGGTATTTTCAGCTTCCTAAATGATGCTGCCTAAACTATGAAGAAATCCGAACCCCATGGCAGGGAATAATACAGGGCCAGAGAATGGGACCAAACAGGAAAGGTGAGGGGGTGAAATGTGTCACTGCAGAGAATGAGCAGAGAGATGGAGGACCCCCTAAATGGAAGCTAAATGCCCCTGGTCCTGTCTTCCAGTAATCTTGCATTTGCAGCCAAGAGAGTGAGTCTAATTCTGGTTCCACCCTGGGGGTGGGATGTACCGGCACATGCGTTTGTTCAAAATGACCTGCACATCTTAACCGTACGTAGATAAGATGCCAGTGATTCTGGGTCTTGATTGTGTCCAGGGTACTCCATCCTGTTGAGCTGAGACTAAGAGACTTGCCTCTAAGTTTCTCACTGATTTTAGAATTCATAATCTTACAGGATGATTGTGGCAGCAAATGGGAAGAACATTCAGGGTAAGAAGGATCACAATCTTTGATGAAAGCTAGAAGAATTTCTCACAGGGATTAGCCACTGGCAGCAAATTCCATGGTCTTGGTGTTTGCCACAATCTTTAAAGAAAGGCAGCTCAAGGGCGGTGTTCCCCTAAGAAGTGATATGGGAAAATCGTGTGGGTTGTACTCTGGAGACATGGGAACGATTCTAAAGCTAAGTAAGAAATGAACATGGAATTCTGGATTCGAATTCAGTGGGTGCGTTACTAGATAGGCGTAAAATCGGGTTTCATTAGTTTGCAAGAACTTAACATTTGCTATAAGAAAAAGTCCTAATATATATTTTTTAAGTTACAGCTGTAGTAAGAAAGAGAAGGATGAGCAAGCACGGCACTGCCACTATGGCCAGCACCAAGAATAACACCACTATTAGCTCTTACAGAACTTGGAAAAACAAGCAAACAGACACCATAAAAAGAACATAACACAGAGCTCTGGGCTCACAAACAGACCCAACAGCGCTGACAAGGAAATCAACAAGGCTTTTATGGTAGAAACAA
>NW_004568528.1:0-1399 GCF_000260355.1 Condylura cristata | reverse complement strand
GCCCGGCCCGGCCTGTGCTGGTGTCTTGCAGGTGGACACAGAGAAGAAGCAGGTGACCGTGGAGGCCGGCATCCTCCTGGCGGATCTGCACCCACAGCTGGACAAGCACGGCCTGGCCCTGCCCAAGTAAGAGCCACTCCCCCACTCCTTGCTGCTCCAGCCCCACACACCACGCTCCCAGCCCCCTCTGGCCTTGGCTCAGGTATCTGACAGGTGTGCCTCCCAGGGTCCCCCCTTCTCTGTTCTTCCCCCATAGGTTCAGGGGCTGTTGCATGAGAAGCGAAAGAAACCAGCCAGAGATGGGTTGAGCTTTAAATAAATCTCATACAAGGTTGGGAAACACAGGGCTTCAGTCTTTCTTAAAACTTTCGACAAAAGGAGCCCAAACAGAAAGATATACAGAATATCAGAGGGACAGAAGAGCCTGCTGACCGAGCCTCGGTGCTTTCTGGAACATTTATCTGTGGCTCCACCTATCCCCCCGTCCAAACGCGTCGTCAGTGACTGCTCAGATTTAGTAGTAGAGGGTGTTGAGTGAAATAGGAGTCAAACATAGCTAAAGAAGTAACTTTCTAACTGTGGAATTTTGACCATTAAAAACAAATGGCACAAGCTTGGGCATGGAAGTAGCAGCCTCTCCACCGTGGAAAACTGCATCCAGGGAGGCGGGAAGACAGTCCTCAGGCTTCCCTCCCCGAGGCCCTGAGGCATCGGCCCTGTTTCTCACTCTGGAGAACATTCTGTTCCTGCCTCTCCAAGGGTCATGGCAACTCAGATACTTAGTGTCCGCCATGTGTGGGCCTCAGTCAGAGCCGGAGAGGCACAGATACAGCCCAGGCGCCGTCTGCAGGAGCTGCCAGCCAGGGGCAGGGCGCAGTGCAACACAGCAGGTTTGCTTCCGGGAACTATCAGGACACCAGGGGCCCAGCAGGAAGGCCGTGGGGGTCGCAGCCAGGCAGCTCCCTGCTGGAGGGCCCCGGGGTGAGCCCTAGCGGTGGCCAGAAGTGAACCAGAAACAAGGAGAGGTCAGGCAGAGGAGGGCGTGAGCACAAGGCCAGGAGAGGGCGGTGGGCAGCTCCGGCTGAGAGCAGGTAGTGGACAGCTGACCGCGCCGTCACCAGGAGACATGTTCTGTCACTACGGGAACCAGCATCCCTGGGCCTGTTGCTGACGAGGCCCCGGGGAGCCCGTGCTCCCCAGCACTGTCCACACCGGCCCCCTCACAGGGTCCTGGGGCCCCTGAGGGCAGCGTTGTGGCTGGGATGGGGACGGGAGGGCGCGGTCCATCCGGCGAGCTCTTGACACTCGTGGGCCCCAGCCCAGTGGGGAAGGACTCTGCCCTGGACAGACCGAGACGCTGGTCTGGACGAGACAGGACACCGGCTCCCTGCCTGGCAGC
>NW_004568527.1:0-1391 GCF_000260355.1 Condylura cristata | reverse complement strand
ATCGACAAAGCACACTGCTGAGGGGAGCAGCGGGCGGGTCAGGAGAGGTCTGCCGCGCCATGTGGTCACCTCCTGGGCAGGCGGGAATCGAACTCATGCAGAAGTGGCTTAAGCATCTTAGTGCTGTGCTTTAACCTGCTGCACCACCAGGGAGGGCCAGATACTCAAATATTCTAACAGGAAAATTAAGTCAGAGCTAACCACACATCTGATACGATGGCTATTATAAAGTAAAAGAGAAAATACCAAGAGAAGTGGAGAAATTGTAGCACTTGTGTGTCATAATGTGATGTAAAATAAGTAGCTGCTATAGAATACTGTAAAGTGATTTCTCAAAAAGTTTAAAAAGCAGAATTCTTGAGAACTTCCAAGAAGTTTTTTTGTTGTTGTATTCTTAGACTGTAACTATCTACAGTAGTTAATGACAGATATATCCTTTTAGGAACTTTATTGTTACTTCCTGAAATCCCCAAATTATTTCAAAGTGGTTTGGGGGAAGAGAAATGGTCATATTTAGCTTATAGTCCACCTGGGGATTTAGGGTCAAGAAGATGTCCAGGCTTGAAGAATGTGGGTCAGATTCCCACTGACCTTTATTGGAACTCAGCAAGATATTACTATTTGATGTAATCATCTCTAACTAACTCATGGACCAGTCTCAAATATAGGCTCTACTTGCTAAACTCTATGAAACAGATGAAGTTTATATGGCTAATTAATTATGGGCAGGTAGTAACCACATTGGGAAACAAAATCCCAGCAAATCTAATATATATTTTCATAATTAAAACAGATCGTGTAGCTTGAAATTTTATTTCAAACCTGTCTCTGTGTGCTTCAACAGAGAACAGACTTAGATGTTTCATTTCTTAAGAAATCCACACTCATTGGTCATTTTGTCTACTTGATGTTTTATTTTAATATTAAAAAAATTCCCAGCCATATATATCTGAAACCATCCTTTAAAACAATCAACATAAATGTCCTTTTTTAAGTTTTAACTTGGGGAAATGTGATGGTTACTGTGACAAAATGCTAAATTTGAATTTTTTTAATATCATTTTTATTTATTTATGTATACAGAACTGGGGTACAGGCCAGAGGTGCAGGGGCAGTGAGAGGATTCACCAGAGACAGAGAGAGGAGCAGAACAGGCAGACTGATGAAGTACACTGCTGAGAGCAGAACAGGAAGACAAGAGAGGTCTGTTGCGCCATGTGGGTCACATCCTGGGTGGGGGATCGAATTCGCACTGAAGTAGCTGCGGCTCTCCAGCAGTGCTGTGTCCTAACCAGTTGGGCCACCAGGGAGGGCTCCCATCATTATTCTTTTTTTTTTTTTTTAAAGATTTATTTATTTATTCATACAGAACTGGGGTACAGGCCAGAGAT
>NW_004568526.1:0-1423 GCF_000260355.1 Condylura cristata | reverse complement strand
ACACACACACACACACTGAGAAATATTTACGCAATGTAACTGTCTCCTAAACTCCTAAACCATACATCTGCTAGGGTAGCTCCTAGAGATCCTATAGGTATCTCAACTTCAATGAGTCTCAAAGCTGAACTGTCAACTTCTCAGCAATCCTGCTTCTCAGGGCCCTATTCTGTCTCACTGTACAAAGCCATTCCTTTAGTCATCCAAACCACAACCCTGCAAGTCATCCTATTTCAAATCTCAGATTCCCTACACCTCCTAAGTATTTTCTGGAAGCAACAGGAAGATATTGGTAGTAGTAAGTGGGAAGATCACAAAAGCATGACTCTAGCTAGCATCAGATCCAGCAGATGGTTTTCATAAGAGGTGTGGCAGTAGAAAATGAGAAGCCAGTCACGGGGACAACAGTGATAAGTTTCAATCAAGATAGCACTGTGTTGGAAAACTAATAAGTTAGGGGAAACATTAGGTAGTGGTGAAAGGAAGCAAGGACAGATCCATAAGATGGGTGATGCATCCCTAGACTAGGGATGGCAATCAGGACTTGGTCATATGTGACCTGGAAAAATAATTAGGTGCTAGAAGATTTAAGGTGAGAACTAGATTAGCTTGTGACTTGAGGCACAATCACAAAGTTGTGAATTCCATGGTCCTTATATTTTCCTGGCCTTGGCATTTCTAGGACTTTGAAGCCAGAGAGATCATCACACCAGTTGTCACTGGATGCCATCCATAACTCTTCCTCACAGACAACCCCTTCATCACATGAACGATGTAAGATTTATTTCTCTGGATAATGCACAATTCCAAAGCCAGTTTTTGTATCATCAACTTGACTGTTTCAGGTACAGTCTAGAAGATCAGGATACCTGAGTAACCACAATACAATTGCATGGGTACAGACCCCCTCTCACATGGCTGCCGTTGCATTTCTACCCCTGAGCAGAGTCCAACCCATGGTGGTCACTAAGTCTTTGAATTTTAGATAAGCCACAGTGTAATATAGGAGTACTGATTACTTTGGACCTTACAGATTTAGAATTATAGTAGTTTAGATAACACAAGTTGTAATCTTACTTTTTTTGTTTTGCATAGAACTGGGGTGTAGGCCAGAGGTCCAGTGGGGGTGGGGGAGGGCAGCAGTGAGAAATTCACCAGAGACAGAGTAGGGAGCAAGACATGTGGATTTACTGAAATACTCTGCTAAGGGGATCAGTGGTTGAGACAGAAGAGGTCTGCTGTACCATGTATGGTTTAGCTCTGTGGCTGGGGATTGAACGCAGGCTGCAGCAGTGATAGCACTGAGACTTAACTTCTAGGCCACCAGAGAGGCCCTGTAATCTCACTTTTCATATTATAAAAAGTAAAAAAAGGGATACAAGTTTTATTAGGTGAGAAAACCCTTTGTTAAAATAGCAAGTTA
>NW_004568525.1:0-1423 GCF_000260355.1 Condylura cristata | reverse complement strand
GGGGATTGAACTCATGTGGAAGTGGCTTTAACTTCTTAGTGCTGTACTTTAACCCAGTGCACCACCAGGTTTAAAAAACAGCTTATTTTTTAAAGCACAGATACAAAGTTAAATGCTTTCACGAATCATTTAATTCTCTCAATAAACTTTTTTTTTAAAAAAAAGATTTATTTGTGCATACAGAACTGGGATATAGGCCAGAGGTGCAAGGATTCACTAGAGACAGAGTGGGGAGCAGAACAGGCATATTGACAAAGTACACTGCTGTGGAGAGCAGCAGGCGAGTCAGGAGAGGTCTGCCATACCATGTGGATCACCTCCGGGACAGGATCAAACTCATGTTGAAGTGGCTTTAGCTTCTCAGTGCTTTAACCCACTGTGCCATTAGGGAGGGCCCTCTCAATCAACTTTTAAGACTTATTATTATTTCCATTTTATAAATGAAGAAGCCTGATTTTTTGAAAGTTTACACAACTTCTTTAGCATTTTGGCCATAAATATCTATCAACTTAACATTTTCTCCTACATGTTCCATCAATTGGAGCTTTTGGAAAGGAAGCCTTCCCCCCCCCCCACAAACCCCTTTTTTTAAAAAGAGAAACTTTGGTAGAAGATTTAACTTTCACTACTCATATATACTTAGGATGTGAATTTGAAAGAGCAAATCGAGTTGATGGATTTGTAATTGTCAACTGGCAGTGTTCATGTGAGACTGAAATCCGTGAGTGATGGTTAACATAGAAGGTTGTCTTGAGAAGAGGGAAGAGCAGCAAGCTAAGCTTCTGTGCTTCAGGGACACAGCATCAGAGACAGATTCTACCCACTGGTCAACTTTCACTTTTACCCACTGAAAATTTTCTTGTATGTCACCTTTCAAATAGAAATAAAGTTTATTATCCTATGGAACTGCCTAATAAATTACCTTTACTTTAAGGCCAATGAAATATTAATCTGAAACGATATTTTAGACTGCGGAAAGCATGACTTTTGAATCCTAAGTGTATATTACCCAATATGGACTGTGAGCTCCAAGAGGTGGGTTATAAATTATCTTCATCTTAATGTCCAGAGTGCTTGGAGCAGTGTCTAGAAGACAGCAGTAAGCAGTAAGGTCTTTATAAATTTTATTCCTTTGCTCATACATTTATTCAAAAAGTTTTCTTCTGTCATCTCTAGCATTGCCCCAAGATTTAAAAAAAATTGGTTTTATGTAACATCAAAAGGAATAACATAGCTTGTATGAATAGTTCTTATTCATATATATATATATATATATATATATATGTATGTATGTATGTATTGCAATCATCCTTTCTGGTAAAAGAGAACTTCTGTCATCTCTAGCATTGCCCCAAGATTTAAAAAAAATTGGTTTTATGTAACATCAAAAGGAATAACATAGCTTGTATGAATAGTTCTTATT
>NW_004568524.1:0-1426 GCF_000260355.1 Condylura cristata | reverse complement strand
CCCAAAGCCGATGTGCTCGGGGTGAGGCGCCCCCCCAGGGGAGCTGCCCCCCACGCTTCCACGGTCCTTCCCGACTCCAAACACCCCCGCCTGAAGGAAGAGAGGCGCTCCAGGGAGCGGGCCGGGAGACGTGCTGCCGCTCGGAATGCAGGGGTGCAACTGGGGTGCAAGTCCTGGGTCAGGGAGGCAAATGGGGGGGCCATGGGGGGCCACGGGGAGAAGCCGTGGGAGGAGCCACCCAGCAGGCCCAGAGCAGGAGACCTTTGCTCCGGGCAGTTCCGGCCCCGCCCCAGCCCAACCACGGGCGCCTGGCCCGGACCCCGCGGCTCCCAGCACTTGGTCCCCGGAGGACAGAGGGGCTTTGCTGGGGTCAGTGCAGACACATTCACTCTTCCCGGCGGCTTCGGCGTCAGGAGGCTTGCGCTGGGCTCCTGGCCTCCTGGTCAAACCCTCCGGGCCCTGGACTCTGTCCAGCTAGAGTGGGGCCAGGACCCCTGTCTGAGCTTTCCATTATTTTGAATTACGAAACCCGCTCAGAAGCGGGGTGCCCAGCCGGGTCTCAAGATTCACGATTTTGCTCTTCCTGACTCGGGGCTCCCGGATACCACCCGCGGGAGCCCGCAGGTCCCACTCCCAGGCGCCGCGGGGTGGCTTGTGTCCCCCAAGCTGCCACGTTGCAAAGGTCACCCCAGGCGCCAGAATGTGAGCGGAGGAGGGGTGTCGAGGCAGTCGCGGGGGGCTGAGCCGACAGACGGCACTGTGCTCTAAGAACAGTGTTTGCTTTCACGTCATTTTGTGCCTTTCCCCATCTCGGCTCTAATGCCGTGGGCTTCCCGCCACCGATCACCGTGCGCCGGTGGCGCCTTTCGGAACAGCGGTCCCGCACAGGCACGCCGGGCACAGGGAGTCGGGTGCGTGAGGGCCACCAGCCACCAGGGGCCGACACAGGGCACCCCCTGCCGGCCCGCCCCACCCACGCAGCGGGGCGGCCCCCCGCCTGCAGCCTCCAGAGCGAGCCCCGAGCCCTACGTTCAGCCGCGTGTGGACCTGCGGAGGCCACGGGTGTGACCGCAGGGCCCAGCGTCGCTGCGCCGACCTGTCTTAAGGGTTGTGGGCGCGGCCTGTGGGCATAGGGACACCCATGGGCTGTCAGAGGACCAAGCCCCTTCCAGGGGCGACACTCCCGCCCTCTTCCTGAGCTGGGGCCACAGGGAGACAGGAGTGGGGAGCCCCCGGGCTGCCGCACCGCCCAGCCAGGCTGCCCGACGGCCCCCGGCTGCCCGAGGAGCCCGCAGGCTCTGGCTGCCCAATGCTGCCTGGCGAGGAGCCCGCAGGCTCTGGCTGCCCAATGCTGCCTGGCCACGGTTTGGAGGTCGCGTGGCGTCTCACGACCAACGACCAGCCCTCGGCACGGGCTGTCCGGCCG
>NW_004568523.1:0-1426 GCF_000260355.1 Condylura cristata | reverse complement strand
AAAAAAAAAAAAAAAGCATGTTTATCTGAGAATTTGAAGCATATGCATATGTTTCTAGAAGAAAATATTTTACTAATTCACCAGAGAAAAGTATTTTTTAGGGAAAATTCTTGAAAAACAAAGCATTAGTATAAAACATTAATTGAATTGGTAAAAAATTTACCAGTTATTTCATTAAGCAGTTTTCTTAAACCAAGTTATGTAAGAGAAGGATTTTTGTTTCTCATCTGAAGGAGCACACATACACACACACACACACACACACACACATACACACACTGTTCGCCAGAGTAAGAGCCTCAGTGATAGTTTGTTAGATAATCAACGTGGAGATTGGACCTGGGAGCAGTCTGACAGGGTGGACTAAACCCTAAAGTTTGGGTTTAGTTTACATAGGTGGGAACAAGTACATTGTTGACATTGAAAATGCAGTTGTTCCTCTTGGCAAGAGGATTCTGATCCCAAGTGGTTTTGACCTAAAGATAGGTGGATGCTGTCTCCGCAGAAAGGAGACCACATGCTGCAATTGAACCCTTGCCGTGCTGAGGAATGTACCATGAGATGCTAAAACTGTTACCTGGAGTTGAAATCTTCTCTGTCCAGTTCCTTGGTATTGCATGGGGGGTGAAGGTTGACTCTGCCCACCAGCAGCAACATTTTGTGGAGTTGCTGCACAGACTTCCAAGTCCAGGCAGTTGGCTCCACTCTCTCGTCTGCTAGGCCAGGGAAGGGATTGTTCCCAGAACGTTGTACAATGGGTTTGCACGTCTCGTGTTTGTCAGCATCATGTCTGGTTTCTTTTTTTCTTTTTTTAAGATTTATTTATGCACACAGAACTGGGGTACAGGCCAGAGGTGCAGGGGCAGTGTGAGGATTCATCAGAGACAGAGTAGGGGGCAGGACAGGCAGATGGACGAAGTACAGTGCTGAGGGGAGCAGCAGGCAGGTCAGGAGAGGTCTGCCACTCCATGTGGGTCACCTCCGGGGCTGGGGATCAAACTCTCACTGAAGCAGCTGCCACTAGCTTGCAGTGTTGTGTCCTAACCTGTTGCCCCACTAGGGAGGGCCATAATGTCAGGGGTCTAAGAAAAAGTTGTATTTCATTTGGCTGTAGAACTGTGGCTACCAGAAGGGGAGAGGGAGGAGGCACAGTGGACTAAAGCGGAAGATTGTGGATGTCTCGGAGGTGGGTGTGGTGCGCCTGAAGGGAAAGGGACCTGCACCTCTAAATCATATACAATGTTGTCAACCAGTGTACCTCAATTAAAAATAAGCAAAGTAGGCCCTCCCTGGTGGCGCAGCGGGTTAAAGCACAGAACTATTCTTAGCCACTTCCGCATGAGTTCGATTCCCGCCTGCCCCGGAGGAGATCCACATGGCGCGGCAGACCTCTCCTGACCCGCCCACTGCTCCCCTCAGCAGTGTA
>NW_004568522.1:0-1426 GCF_000260355.1 Condylura cristata | reverse complement strand
TCCCGGGGCAGGCGGGAATCGAACTCATGCGGAAGTGGCTTAAGCTTCTTAGTGCTGTGCTTTAACCTGCTGCGCCACCAGGGAGGGCCACATTATTGTTCATTTTTAAACAATGTTTACTTCTTCCCTTCCCCCATCTGTCATCACCATAGGCCCCCACATTCTTCCCTCCTTTTGATCCCTCCCTTTGTCCGCTTTCCCTGTAGGATCTCTCTGGTTTATAATTATCTGTTTTTGTATTGTAGTAACAATACATTCCACATCTAATTTAGTTCTCTTAAATTCCTTCCATAAGTGAAACCATCAATATACTTCTTTTTCCTTCTGACTTACTTCACTGAGCATAATCCCTTCCACCTCCATCCATGTTGCTGTGAGCGGCATGATAAATTGGACAATTTTTTGAATTAGTTTTTCTATGGAGTTTTAATGATTTTTCCATGAAAATTATTATATTGTCTGCAAATAACAAAAGTTTTACTTCTTCTTTCCCTATTTGAATTCCTTATATGTCTTTTTCCTGTCTTATTACTCTGGCTAGGACTTCCAGTATTAGTTGAAGAGTAGGGATAATAGTGGACATCTTTGTCTTGTTCCTGATCTTAAAGGAAAGGCTTTCAGGTTTTCTCCACTGAGGATAATATTTGCTGTGGGTTTGTTATATATGGCTTTTATCATGTTGAGGTATGTTTGCTCTATTCCAATAATTTCGAGGGCTTTCATCATAAATGGATGCAGAAGTTTGTTGAATTCCTTCTCTGCATCTATTGATATGGTTATATGGTTTTTATTTTTCTTTTTGTTGATATGATGGATTGCATTAATTCATTTTTGGAATTTGAACCATCCTTGTGCCCCTGGAATAAATCCCACTTGGTCGTGGTATATTATTCTTTTGATGTATTGTTGGAGTCTGTTGGCTAAGATTTTATTGAGGATTTTTGTATTACTGTTCATTGGGGAGATTGGTCTGAAGTTTTTTCTTTTTATTTTTTGCTGTCTTTGCTAGGTTTTGGCATTAGTGTAATGTTCGCCTTATAGAATGTATTTGGTAGTACTCCTTCTTTCTCTATGTTTTCAATGAATTTATGCAAAATAGGCACTAGTTCTTTTCTGAACATTTGGTAAAATTCATTTGTAAATCCATCTGGTCCTGGACTTCTGTTCTTGGGGAGGGTTTTAATTACTGCTTCAATTTCACTGCTTGTAATTGGCCTGTTTAGTTGTTCTATTTCTTCTTTATCTAGCTTTGGATGACTGTAACATTGTAGGAATTTGTCCATCTCTTCTAGGTTGATGAACTTTTTTGCATATACCTGTTCATAGCATTCTCTGATTATTTTATTTCTGCAGTGTCTGTTTTGATTTCTCCTTTCATTTATGGTCTTATTGATTTGTGCTTTCTCCTGTTTTTTTTTTTTTTTTT
>NW_004568521.1:0-1413 GCF_000260355.1 Condylura cristata | reverse complement strand
CACTGCTGAGGGGAGCAGCGGGCGGGTCAGGAGAGGTCTGCCACGCCATGTGGTCACCTCTGGGGCAGGCAGGAATTGAACTCATGCGGAAGTGGGTTTTTAGCTTCTCGGTGCTGTGCTTTAGCCTGCCGCACTACCAGGGAGGGCCTGTGAATTAAATTTTAGAGACGGGTATAGTTACAAAAGTGTTTGTTTGCTGTCCTAAGAGGCATATACAACAGAATTGGGACAACAAAACTTGAGAAAATAGAATAAGATAATACTTAAAGCAAATGACAAAATTTGGGAGAATAAGGAAATATTTTTAAAGATAGTAATTATGATAAATATATAAACAAAATATTAAAAATGAAAATATTAGACATATGTGACATTTTAAAAATATGTAAATATTAACATACATAATGTGCTTTAAATTATCAGGTGTCAGAATTAATAATTATAAAAGTATACTCATTTTTATCATCTTAGACATACGCTACAAAAAATACTAAATACCTCTACTATGTTCACAAATCAGTTTCTCCTCATTTTTGTCAAAACTTATATAATTTCCGGGGTCCTCCCTGGTGGTGCATTGAGCTAAAGCACAGCACTAAGAAGCTAAAGCCAGTTCAGCATGAGTTCGGTCCCTGCACCAGAGGTGACCAACATGGCCCAGCAGACGTCTCCTGACACTTCCACTGCTCCCCTCAGCAGTGTACTTTGTTGATCTGCCTGTTCTGCTCTCTGCTTTGTCTCTGGTGAATGCTCTTACCGCCCCTGCACCTCTGGCCTATATCCCAGTTCTGTATGCATAAATAAATAAATCTTTAAAAAAAAAAACTTATTTAATTTCTGAAGGTAATATGTACGTTTAAGAATAGGTTTTAGGCCCTCCCTGGTGGTGCAGCAGGTTAAAGCACAGCACTAAGAAGCCTAAGCCACTTCCACATGGGTTTGATCCCCGCCTGTCCCGGAGGTGACCACATGGCGTGGCAGACCTCTCCTGACCTGCCCACTGCTGCCCTCAGCGTCGATCTGCCTGTTCTGCTCCCCACTCTGTCCCTGGTGAATCCTCTCACCCTCCGCATCTCTAGCCTGTACCCCAGCTCTGTATGAATAAATAAATCTTAAAAAAAAAAAAAAAAGGAAAACTGACTTGTGGCATTTATATGAAAGCAATCATTGAATTTTAAAGGAAACAGCCAGTATTTTGACCATGGGATAGAATTTCCACGAGATACTGTTAAGGAAAACATTAAAAAGTAATTTTAATTTTTCAAATGATCACTGGACTAATAAAAAGACTATTCACCGAAATTGTTGGCATTCTTTAGATATAACTATGAATCAAGTTTTTTATTTTTTTAAAGATTTATTTATTTGTGCATACAGAACTGGGGTACAGGCCAGAGGCTCAGGGGCGGTGAG
>NW_004568520.1:0-1427 GCF_000260355.1 Condylura cristata | reverse complement strand
AAGGATCAAAACTGGGGCAGGTGCCCCCATGGTGGCACAACTGGTTAATGAAGCTAGCCACAGCTCCTTCAGCACTAGCTGGATCCCCAGCCAGGGGATCCACATGGCACAGCAGACCTTGCCTGTCTTCCTGCTCCCCTCAGCAGTGTACTTCATCAATCTGCCTGTTCTGCTCCTCACTCTGCTCCCCACTGCACCTCTGGCCTGTACCCCAGTTCTGTACACTTAAATAGATAAAAAAAATCTTTAAAAGAAAAAAAAAAACTGGGGTGGGAAGAGCATCTGGGACAATGTTGATGGCATGTGGTGGAAAGCCCATGGGGATTACAACCAAGATGGAAAAGTGCACAAAATAAAGAATGGATGTAAAATATCTATGTAATTTCTAATCTTCTCTTTTTGCTTTTTCATTCTGCATTCAGATGCCCTTTGCTTCCTACTTTGCTTCCTAACCATAGGTATTGGCTTGTAGGCTTCTTTTTTTTTTTTTTTTTTTTGCAGTTGGGGATCTGTGAATTTAGTTTTGCTTGTCTTTTCTGATTACCTTGGTATGAGAGGTCAGCCGAGCAGAGGCTGGTCTAATTACCCAGGGTGTCTTGTGGAGGAGGAAGGGCGTCCAGCTCTTCCTCCTCTCCTTTCTCTCCCCACAGCAAGCTCTGGTCAGTGCCTCAGCTGTCAGCCCTTCCTGCCCCGCCACCATGCTGTGGTCACAGTCCACCAAATTTGCATCTCCTGGCAATGAAGCTAAGCGTGGTCCACAGAACTTGGCTCCAGAACTCAGTGGTCCCTGGCAGCCAAGGGACACCTGAGTGCCTGTGTCCTTCAGCCCAGCAATGGCTGTAGCTGGTCACCTCTGCCACCCTGCACACTGAGGAACCTGGGCTACAAGCACTGTGCATCTCTTGATTTTTTGAAAAAATGAGATTGATCTCTCTCTCTCTCAAGTTCTTCTTTCTGTTCAGATCTGAGCCTGGCATGGCTCTGCCTGAATACTCTGTTCCCTGACCTCCAAGATGAGGTTGAAGAGAGTTTCCCTTGCCTGAACAGACTGCAGACTACCAGAGACCTAGGCCAGACATGTGCCCATGTGTGACTATGCTCCCTTTTCAAAACTCCCTCCAGTGATGTTCACCACATTCTGTGCACCTGTAGGGGTACTGAAGGCCATCTCCCAGTCTGTTCTGCCAGTGGGTTTCCAGTTCCTGTGTGTTCCTCTACACATCCTTTCTCTCCTTTCCTGCAGCAAGATACTTACGTTAATGTAAGTTACCTGCGGAAAAATCCTGGGACTGTGAGGAATTTCCTATTCTTCATTTGAGTAAGTATATTTTTTTTAAAGATTTATTTATTTATGCATACAGAACTGGGGTACAGGCCAGAGACTCGGGGCGGTGAGAGGCTTCACCAGAGACAGATTGGGGAGCAGA
>NW_004568519.1:0-1427 GCF_000260355.1 Condylura cristata | reverse complement strand
AAGAAGAAGAAGAAGAAGGCCTAACCATAAACCTCGTGAAAGAAAATGTTATTGTGTGAAACTCATTAGGGGATAATAGCTTAAAACCAACTAGGAAATACCAGTTTTACTTTCTTTATATCAGTCTTTACTAGAAGCCGAATCCCCAGTAATTTGAATTTTTTACCCTCAGTGTTATTAATAACCATTAATGAGTTTAACGCATTACTTGTAATTAGTATTAATGACCAAGAATGCATTATATTCCATATACAGCTTTACCCTATTTTCATAGAAAAAAACACTTATATTTAATCCTTCCTACCTCACCTCCCCTACAAAAGTGAATACAATTTTCTTTGTAATAGAAGATCCACATACCTTGTTCATCTCCTTTTAGATTGCCCTTTTGAAGCTACTTAATATTTCCAATAATCCTTTGGGAATTCACACAAATCACCTATCCAAAAAAAAGTGTTTATTTTTTTCCATTGGAAGACTATGATGACACCAGTGAAAAAGGCCATAGTCCTACATATTTATCAGCTAACAATAACATATGGGTAACTGTATAACAGTGAAGTTCAGAGGCATTTCCCAAGATGAGATAATCATGGATGCTCCACTTCTCAGGCCAGCCTTCCACTTCACAGCCCATGTGCACACATACTACACATCCATTCAGTAACTATGCTGAATTTTACATAGACATAGGCATGCTTCCAGCTAAAACAAAGATTCATTGTTCCATATTCCCTAGTTGCAAGGGCAGTCCTCTTCCAGTAACCTTTTCACTTTGTAATGATTACTTCATGTGTTGATGTTCTTTGAAGTGACCTTCCTGCCAGTTCTGCTTCGTGAGCACTGCTTTTTTCACACAATGTGCAGTAGAGCCCTCTCAAGTCATGACAGCTGGCTTTTGTGCATGCATTTCCAGAAATAAGGATTATTGTTTGATACTGTTCAAAGGCAGAATGAAGGTCTGTATGTGGTAAATTGTGGCAGCAGAAAGACATCTGATGATTCCAGGATTCCTTGCCACCAATATCCAAGACAGCACTCTTGTACTCTCAAGAAAGTTTTATGTTGATAGCATGGGCTTCAGAAAATTAGGATGAAAATGTAGTGAGTGGCTTTGTTTTTTGTTTCTTATTTGTTTTGGAGTAATTTGTTTTTGGTGTCTTAAAAAGAATATTTAGGTCTTCCCTGGTGGCACAGTGGGTTAAAGCACAGCATTGAGAAGCTAAAGCCACTTCGGCATGAGTTCGATTCCCTCCTGCCCCAGAGGTGACCACATGGCATGGCAGACATCTCCTGATCCGCCCGCTGCTCCCCTTAGCAATGTACTTTGTAGATCTGCCTGTTCTGTTCCCCACTCTGTCTCTGGTGAAGCCTCTCACCGCCCCTGAGCCTCTGGCCTGTACCCCAGTTCTGTATGAATAAATAAA